>NW_027419175.1:0-55183 GCF_009905375.1 Apium graveolens
AAAATAGAGAAATCTTTGTAGCAGAATCATTAGCATTTCCTGTATTCTCAGTATTCCATTGTAAGCAGCTGTGAGCATTTTTGCACACAGAGTCCTCTCGATATATTATCTATATCTCTGGTGGAATTGTTTAAATCCACCAGAAGTTTTTAAAGACTCTTGTTTTAATTACTTATGTTTTGATTCAATTAAGTTTACATCCGCATTGGCTAATCAAAACATATATCTATAATCGGTTGAACATTTTTATTTCAAAAAAGGTTCAATTTTAAGGGACTAACAATGGCCAATAAGATTGAAGCTGTATTAAGAGAAAATTGAAAAGAATGAGTTAAGTTGAAATCTTTCAGGATGCCTATGAGTTGGTTGGCAGTACCATGAGAAGAACAAGCCATGTGCTAATATAGCCATTGGTCTTGATTATGATGCTTTGAACAAACAAGCAAAAATATAGGTGGCAAAGGAAAAGCAATAGAATGAAGATGTTCCAGCTATGCTGAAAAAGGTTAGCTCACCTATGTTCAAAGTGTTAGGTAGATTTCAGTGAAGAAGAGTTGATCATAAAGCAAGAATTGTTGATGATGACAATGAAAGAAAAATGTAGAAACACTCCATATTCCAAAACTAAACAGAAGCCCATGGCCAACCAAGATTTCAAGACACCTGTTAAGGAGATGAAAACTGAAGATGCAAGAAAGAAAAAGAATAATAAATGGAAAAATTGGGATAAACAAAAGAAACAATTTTGCTTATGTTGCAGATGCTCCAGGAAACAATGTCAAAATTGTGGCTCGGTGAATGATCTAACTCACCTTTGTAAAAAGGTTGTTATCAAGCCAGTAGAAGGAGCATGCAAGTATAATGAAGCAAATGCAAATGATCCCTACTCATTCTGTGACAAGTTTTGATTGCATCCCATGCAACTTGAAAGTAATGAAAATTTCCACAAGCTGAGAGTAGAACTCAAAGAAGTAAAAATTGGATCTACAAAAAAAGGAAAAATGCACAACAGTCTATGCATTATATCTTATTTGAAACAAATCATTCTGATTCTGCTCACTCTGTAACAAGAAGATAGTACCCAACACTGCTTGGGTTGCTAAACACACCTTAAACAATTGTTGCTTATGTGATCATAGACTGTGGATGCTTAAGACATATGAAAGGTGATATGGCCCTGCTATCACAGTTTGAGGTGAAGGGTGGCCCATTAGTAACTTTTGGAGACAACAATAAAGGTTTTTACAATGTGATATGGCTAATTGATTTCTGAAAATATTGTCATTGAAGATGTAGCATTGGTAGTGATGGAATTTATGGATGAGCGGAAGCGTGATATAATAATTATTCCGTAAAAACCATGTATCGCACATATAGAAAACGTATAAATAAAAAAAGGAGCGGAGGAATCGTAACCATACCTTAAAAAATCGAAGCTTTATAAAATGGTTGCTAGCAGTTGTTTCTCAGTGTGTGAAGCACTCTACCAGTATCCACCAAGAATAATCCTCTTCGATGAAGCTTTTTATAAAACCAGCTTTTATAAAAATGGAGTTTTGGGAGAGAGAGAGGAAGAAGATAGAGGCTAGCTTCTTCTTAGATTTTCACAAAAAGCAAGTATACCTATAGAATGAGCCATCTCATTTTATTATAAGGCTCTCCTAGGGTTTTTTATAATATATATATATATTATACCCACATTTTATCTTTATAAAATGCTTTAATAATAATTAAACTATTTAATCATTTTTCTTTTTCTAAACTATTTAGAAAATAATTCTCTCTCTCATTATTTCATCAAAGAAAATATTCTTTTATGGTGTGACCCTGTAGGTCCAGTATATACCGGTAGTATAAATAAAATAATAAAACTTTTATTAATTATTTACATGAATACTAAAATTCACTAAATATAATTAACTGATTAATTATATTTATTCTACATCATGAGTGATGCTTCTCAACATATCACGACTATCTGGATATATGAATTCACTGCTTGAATACCAAGAACCTGTCAGTGACTAGTTACCGTACAATGAATTCCTTCTACCCTTACAATATCTCGATTAAATACAAGGCATGGATCTCGTGTCAGGCCTATCAAATTTAATCATATGATTTCTTATTCACAATGCAAAGTTCATATTAATGCAAATTAGAAACTCCTTTCTATTTCATACACTCTGGCCAGATATTCCAGAACTCGTATACTAATAATATATGATATTCTCTTCCTATACTGGAAGGGTATCCTCTATTGATGTTAACTATCTCTATACACAATTCCTATGCCCAGAATAGACCTAATGGATGTCCTTGAGACTAAGGACTAAACCAAAGCACAGTTCATTATATACAAGATAACTTTAACGATCTCAAGTCTAAGGACACTTGTACAACTATCACTCAGTGAATAACTATTGACACGTGAGTAATCTCCATTAGGTTGTCAACTTATCGAGTCATGTTCAGTGAACTTATTCCTTAATAAGCACCTACATACTAGTTATAGTGTCACCACACAAATGCCTATGAGAATAGACATCCCTCCTGAAGGGCAAGCATAGTATGTACCAATCTGTAACACCCCCAAATCCGGGGTCGGGATCCGGGTTGTCACGAGTTGCATTTCCCTTAATAACACCCAATCTTAATAAATAATCAACTACTCTGTACTGTGACCCCACAATAAACACACACCGCAAGTTATAGTCTCAGAGATGAATACCCAAAAAAATAACACAAGTCATTTTATTCCACAATTATAAGCCATTACACCTCAAAAGGGTTTCTGAATAAATTTACATTTCTTTGCCATTATTACAATTCATAAATACATAATCTGGTACATCAAAAGTTAAAGCCTAGCCTATTGGTAGTTCCTACCTCGGCTACAGTGACATCAACGCCTATAGGAAACTGCGGAATGTTTCCTATCCGCTCGCGAATGGGAGCTTGGTCCTGTTCATCTTGTCTATCTGATTTGTGTGATGAAAGAAGAAACAAGGGTGAGCAACAAGCCCACCAAAATAATATGTATAATGATTAACAATATATGAGCATTCTCATAGTACTCATGAAGTCTTGGTCCAGAAGAAATGAACAAAGTTGATATCTTAACGCGACCAAGTCGCAAAATATTCAGTATATGTATATATACTTTTCAAAATCTTGGAAGTCCTCTTCCATGCCTAATATACACAGAGTTCCAGTTTATAACTGTATAAAAATATCGTTGCAAGGTGATCTCATATATCTAACCTTGTCTCAACGTTTTTCTGAAAATCTTTGTCATGCATAAGATAATCATTTACTAGATATAAGTTTAAAAGATGAAGTTACAAGATACTCCATATACTTATCTTTTTCCGAATACTACTTGAACTACCACCGTTCAAGTTATAATTAGTTTCAAAAGTTCATCACATAGATGAGACTACAAGACAAGATTTGAATAGATTCAATCTTTGAATATTATTATAAATAATGAAGTTACGAGATACTTCATTAAGTCCCGATATATATATACACCTATATATACATTTCATACACTCCTTGAAAACCTCTGTTATGAAAATTATAAACAGAGTTGCAATATCCAATGAATTTGGAAAGGAGAAAACCTTGGCATAAACCTGATATCTTGCTGATCAGTCAAAGATACCAATAAGTAACCTTTTCTACTAGTAGACGGACGAATTCCCCACTGGTCATCACCACTGGTCACAATAGGACCTTATGCTGGACTGCCACTCAGCCACTTACGCATTTGATGGACTCCCACTGAGCCACTTACACTTTCATGGACGCCCACTGAGCCCATGTTGCTTATGCCGACTCAAATAGATGGACTTACTTCCCGAACTTGGGTAAGTAATCAATTCATTTATCAAAACAGCAACCTCGTTGCGAATATAAAATACACCACAGAGCCGGATCCTTTAGATTTTTGAACGAGTATTCAAGTCCCCTTCAAAAGAAAGATCTTAAATTTGAAAACGAGTTTTGGGATCCGCTCTAAACTTTAAAAGTCATTTTGAAGACTCGAAAACATTTTTAAGAATGTTTGGAGTACTGCTGATTTATTAAAATAAATCAGTCCCAATATTAGAAAATATCTGAATATTATTATTTAAATAATAATATTCCCAAAAAGGATAATCTCTATAAAATAATCGAAGTAGAAGTGTTAAACTCATACTTGAAATGGGTATTAAATAACCAAAGATATACTTATACGAAAGTACTATCTTTATTTGAATAATCAAAAATAAGTTTGATTATCGAAACATTATTCTTTAATAAAATAAAGAATATTACTTAGTAAATAATCGGAGTCATAAGTCCTCAAATGAATATTCAAAATAATATTCATTAATAAAATAAACGGGGTCATAAGCCCTCGAATGAATATTCAAATAATATTTATTATAAAATAAACGGGGTCATAAGCCCTCGAATGAATATTTAAAATAATATTCATTAATAAAATAAACGGAGTTATAAGCCCCCGACATGAATATTCAAAATATATTCATTAATAAATAAACGGAGTCATAACCCCGAAATGAATATTCGAAATAATATTCACTAATAAAATAAACGGAGTCATAATCCCCGAATGAATATTCGAAATAATATTCATTAAATAATATAAACTGAGTCATAAGTCCTCGAAAGAATTCAAGTAATATTCATTAATAAATAAAGTTATCGAATAAACCTTATTCGATTAATAGTTTTGAAAACTATATCAATATATATATATAAATATATATATATGTTAGGTCACACACACACTGTAGAGGGGGTAATACAGTGTATAGTACACTCAAATCGAACTTTAAGAACTTAAGTACAGAAAACAAACTTTATTAAACAATAAACTCTGTTACAGTATAGAACTGTTACCTCTCAGTGATGAACAATATCACGAGAGCTGCTAGGGTTACAATGAAATAATCTTCTCGAATAATGATAACACTTATAGTGTAAACCCTATGTTTGTGTTTATATACTACACAGTTACAAGATAATCGCTAATTGATATGGAATATAATTCTGCTTCCTAAAATACATCAATCAGATATCTTTTCTTCCAAGTATTCCATTCTTTACAGAATTCCTTCTTCATGCATATCTCTTCTTATGTTTATCTTGATCTTCTTTCCTTTAATAAGCTACTGTCCTTATCTGAATCGTCCTTCAGCACTTAAGTTCTGATATCTATCTTCTGATGATTATCTCCTGATAACATAAGTACTGATATCCTTAAGTCCTGACTTCCAGTATAAGTACTGATCAACAGTTAAGTACTGATCTATCCTGTTCAAGTAGATTGGAAAGCTAACATAAAACATATTAGCCATGACATATCAAATATATCTAACAATCTCCCCCAACTTGTAAATTAGCAATAATATACAGTTTAACAAATATTTGATGATGTCAAAACATTAAGTACAAATGCATGAGAATTATACTAGATAACTACAACTTACAGTCCTTAAGAGCTTTACCAATATTCAACTTCTGATAACAACTTCAGTCTGTACAAATATCAGAAATTAAGCAGTTGTAGATCTATCGACTGTGTTCATCAATACCTCTTCTGAATCATCTCTGATGTCAGGAGGTTGTTCTGAGATAGTTCTTCACAACACATTTCATCAGCATATCTGAGTTCATCAATTCATTCTCCTTTTGACCTCTTTAAGCTCTGCAGTATCTTCACCAGTTTTGAAAGATTGCAGCTCTGAGATCATTTGATCTTGCTTTTCTCAACTCCTGATCTAGTCTTATGGACCTAAGCCAGATTGAATTCAATCCATTAATACCAGAATAGGTTCTGATCTGTGCAGTATATGGACTTTATATCAACAATATCACCATTGTGATCTCTGTACTTTGGAACATATGTGCTGTCAGACTTAACAGAATAAAGCCTTTTCTGTCTCTGAATCTGGTCTTTCAAGTAGTTTCAGCAGTCCTCGTTATTCTGTCATCCACTTGAAGTAGAAAAGTACATGCTCCAAGTCGTCAAAAACTCAATGGAATGACATTTTTGGCTTATATGATAAACCCTACCATCGGTCATGAATACAACATGATGTGATTCTTTTCAAGTAGGTATGGTAAACCATCTGTACAGATTCCAGTTGATTCAATCTCTCAGGAGTTGCTCCAATACCTGGTTCACTCAAGGAAGTTGGATCATTGGTAGTGTTGTGTATCTTCTTTCATCAGCACTTCCCAATCCAGTTTTATCTCTTGCTTCCTTTCCAGTAACTAATCTTGCTTCAAAACCACTTGCAATAGTCTTCAAAGATTGAGTCTGTTTTGCTTTAGTGAATCCTGGTAGGAGTGTCTTTGGTGTATCTTCTGATATCAAGTTAACTGAGCTGTGTCAGAGGTTACTTTCTTCTTCTGAATATCAGAACTTACAATTTCTTGACTCTGACAACTTGAGCCATGCCAGAGGTTGTTTTGATAACTTTTCTTGAAGTCAGAGCAAGATCATCCTTTTCATCAGTAATTTTTTCTTCCTCAGGTGGTACATAGACCTTGATAGTTCACCAACCTTTTTCTTTACCCTTGGATCTTGGATCTATTGTGGTTGTGATCTAGCCAATGTTGTTTCAGTATGTGTCCTTTCTTTGATCACAATGCCTTTGAGTTTTGGAAGTGGCTTTTTACCAAAGCTTCAGATTTAGATGTGACTTTCTCTGATTTAAGTCTGGCTTCTTCTTCTTTAAACTTTCCAAGTCCATTCCTGGATTTTCTTGAAGAAATAACCGTCTTGACATTTCCTCAATCAAGATCTAAAAGTTCATCAGAACTTACTTTTTACCAGCAGCAGAACTTATTCTTTTCCCAGTATCCAGAACTTGTCCTGTGACTAGCTTGTCTTGATGTTAACCTTCTACCTTGACTATGACCGCTACCCATTCCAGAGTATCCGTGGTCATCATTTCCATCATCCTTCCTTGCAGTGTCCTGTGTTAGTTTTGCATTTGGAATTAATTACCTTCTTCCCCCTTTTTGGCCATCAGCAGGTAGTAAATAGAGAGATAAGTAATTTCCACTGAGGATTGGATTTCAGTTAGTTGTGATTGCTGAAAAGCTTGATTTTTCAGAATTTCATCAATCTGAGCTTGTTGATTATCTTGAGTCTTCTCAATATAAGCAATCCTGTCAATGGTAGGTTGGAAGAACTTTTTCTTATCAATTTTCCAAACTTGTTCCTGGTTGATAAAGTTCTCCTGAATCTTGTGTAGCTCTGCGCATGAGTAGTTGAATGGAAGACCTTGTAAATGTTTTAGTACTCAATGCAGTGACTCTAAGCTCGGTTTTAAAATCATCAGAATTTAACATTTCATCAGCTTTAGTCAAGTGCTCAGCAAGCATGCTTGTCAGTTGAAACACATGAAACTGAGTTTCCATTCCTTAGTCCACTCCTGACCTGTACGAGTGTCACTCCAAGGTACTGGTGCTTCCCCGGTAACAAACTTCTTAACCAGTTCAGACTTAGGAAGAGTCTGTTGAGGAGTATGTCCTGAAGGACCTGCTTCATCAGCATCTACAGTTTGGAGCAGCATCACCAGTATCTCCAGCATTTGCAGCATCAGAACTTAAAGAATCAGTATCTTCTGATAAGGACACAGTGTGAGTAGCAATGGAGGCTTCAGCATCCTCTAATTGCTGATCTTGTTCTAAGTTCTGATCAACAGCCATATCCTGATGCTCACCTAAATTCTGATCATCAACATCTTGATGCAGAGAAGGTGTTGTTGATAACTCTGGAGTTTGAACAACATCAGTAACAGGTGTTGTGGAAGGATTGGTGCTGTTGGAGCTTCTAAGAGAAATACTTCAGACACAACCAAGTGTTGAACATCAATATCAGCACTTGTGCCTGGATCAACAAGAGACACAGATGGTGAGTTAACCTTGTCAGATACAGCTTCTTGAGATGGAGTTGATGGAGAAGAAGTGACTGAAGCAAATTCCTTGTCTTGTGAGATCAGAGATTCCTGATCCCCTTCCTTAGCTGCTTCCTCTTTATCATCTGAAACTGGCCTTTTTGCCCTCTGTTTCTTGTACTTCTTTGTTGATTTAGATTCCTTGGGAGTTTCAGGAACTGTCATTCGTCTAAGCCTCTTGAGAAGCCTATAACCCCCAATTTCAGAATCCTTCTGAGAAATCTCTTTCTCAGCTTCAGAAACAACAGGTTCTCTAGAAGAAACCTGTTCCTCAGAATCAGATTCATCTCTCAATGCAATCCTCCTTCTCTTTTGAGATGTTTGAGGAACATTCTTTGGCCTCTTTGGCTTGGAAGATGAAGGCTTCACAGTAGGTGCTGAAGATGAAGGTTGAGCAGTCTGTGAAGTGGAGAGATAGGATTTGAGATATGTTCTGAGGGTAGGTTGAGTAGAATGAGTGGTAGGTGCTGAGGATGATGATTGTTGGGTGTTTGTGGTTGGTTGGACATCAGAGTAAAAAAATCTATAAGTATCAGGATCAGCATTTACTAGGATCTGTTTTACAGACTGAGAAATCTGTAATGGGCTAACCACTATTTTCTTAGTATCAGCATTTACCAGATCATTAAAGTATCGTTTTGCAACTCTAAAAGGTGGGGTTGAGGAACTGACTAATTGAGGTTCATCAGTACAATAAGTGTAAATAAGTTGACAGAATCTAGCAAAATAAACAATATCTCTATCCTCTGTCATCCTATCCCCAATAAAACCAATTATTCTAGTTGCAAAATCAAAATGAGTTTGATGAATAATAGCGTACCCTATGTGCTGACTCAGAATTGGGATAACATCAAAATTCGAACATTTGTTCCCAAAAGCTTTGGTGATGCAATCAAAGAAGAAACTCCATTCTCTTATGATATTAGCCCATTTCAACTGTCCAAGTTTCGTCAGACTCTTGTCATATCCCAATTCAGCCATTAACTCCCGAAGTGCTGAGTCCTCTGGAATTGAGAAAGTACAATCTTCTGGAAGATGTAAAGCCCTGCGTACTGTACCAGGAGTGACTACAAAGGATGAATCACCCACTTGGAAGATAATACTGGGAGTTCCACGTTTACCACCATCATCAAAAAGTCCAGTCCTCCAAAACCTCAGAACTTGTTGGCTTGAAAAGAATTCAGGCTGTGTTAATGCATACCCAACCTCACTATGTGCAAGAAGATCTTGCACAAAGTGCAATTCAGATGGAGCTTCAGTGTGATCAAGAACTGCAGCATAGTTGTTGGGGACAAACTTAGCTCCATCAATGATTAAATCCTTTGGTGCCATGTGAAAAAATTGAGATTCAAGTATGCCTGTTAGGTGTTTGATATAATGTCTGTATGAAAAACCAACGTGAGAAATAAAGAGAAAGAGAGTAAAGTAAGGGGAGAGATAAAATATGAAGAAAATAAAAGATTAAAGAAATCTTCTCTCTGTTGTACTTATACTCTGAACAAAAATGTTACCGTTGGACACCTGTCAGACATGCAGTAATGACGGACAGTTACTGGGCTCGAGAAAACTGGAATCATTACTTACCCATTTGCCTAGTTTCAAGGAAAAAAAAAACCCGTTCCATTTATCAAGAGAAACAGTTTTAATTCAAAATTTAAACCGTTATCACTGATTGAATTATTTTTTTACTGCATCATTCATATTCTGAAAATAAATCACATAAAAATGACCAAGATAAATTAGATAAGTAAGTGCTGAAAACGAATCAGAACTTAATATAAAACAAAATTTATATGGTCATCAGAATATCAATCAGGATTTATCAACACAAGATAAAATAACTCAGAGACAAAATCTTGAAGTAAAAACAACTTTCATTAATATATCAAGACAATACATTCATGAAATGGAAATTACATCAATACTTATACAAGATTTTCCCTAAGCTTCTAAACCTAACATCAACAGCCTTAGTCCTAGCTAAGAAGCCTGACAAAGCTGATGATGAAGAAAAACAGGAAGAAGACGAGATTAAGTCATCTTCTTCTTCCTACTCTCGACAAACAGAATGGCGAGTCGGATGATTCGCTCTTGCTGGCGGAGACGATGAAGATGAAGTTCTCTTCGAACGGCCACCAGATCACGTTTGATAACCTCTGGAAATTGAATCCAGAGATTGTGAGGAATGTTGGTTATAGGGTATAGAGTTGGAATTCCATTCAAAAAGACATGCACAGTCTCATCACCATAATTGTAGAACCAGCCAAATGCAGCCATTTGTGATGATTAATGAAAAAACGAGAGTGAGTTTGTGATAAAAGTGTGATGGGAAGGATGATGTGAAGTGGGTGCTTATATAGGCAAGAGAATGCCAGGAGACGCAAAGAAATTGAATGCTGACAGGTAGAATTAATTCTACCTCGTCTCCCTAGACTTTGAAAAAGAATAACATTCATTGGAAAGAGGAATCATGGTTTAAAACGCACAAAAAACAAGAAACAGTGGACTGTTCAAGTACGAATACCATTAATCCTAATCATAGTGACTATTAATCTTCCACTTCAACATATTCTAGTTCGAACTGAGACTGTTACCAAATTTTATTCACAGATAAGCCAAGTAAAGGATTAGACTGAGAAATCAGAACTTAGACCTGTACCAGAACTTAACAGTCATCAGAACATAATTTCTTAACTCGAAAAAGGAATGCCCATCTTAGTACATCCTCATACAAGTTCTGAGTTATAGACTTCAGAACTTAATCATCAGAACGTGTAACTAGAACTTGTCCTCAGAATTTGTGCAAAGTGACACAGTGACTGTTTATCTAAAATAACATAGACCACCACAGTAATTTTCATCATTCATATAGAGTGATTAGTGTGTGTATAACAGACAAAGAGTAAAGTCTGATTCACTTCAGGACATCTTAGAAATAAGGCATAATTAAAATTTTGCTAAAGAGCTGTCATTGTCCTGAAACCTACTGATGAATGAGTTCATGCTTGAGTCCACCTCAACTATTTTGTGCTAATTTTATGCATCTTTTGAAATTCTATTTTACAATGGCTTCTCAGTGTAAGTGAGTCACGACTGCTTATCAGAATTTATGCTATTATCAGAGTATTTCTCCAGTAATCATAGAGTGTGAAAAGTCACCAAGAAAATATTTTGCTTTTCTAATGCATATTTACTTAATACCAGCAATGCACTTGGGTCCATTCCACATTTTTACTCTAGATCTCAAAGGAGTACCTGATTTTATTCTTTGATCTTTTTGCTTTTTCTTTTGATGAGTGAGGTTTATCAGCACTTAGTACATTCAACAGTTTTACTAGTATCAGAATTTAACAGATGAGTAGCATTATTCTAATTTGTGACTTAGTAATAAGATATACAAAGTAAACTCAACTAAGCTCAATTATCAGAATTTGCTAGTGTCATAAGATTTCCACTGAAATAATTACTTCTTACATGGAATCATTTGTTTATTGAAGACTACTAGGTCAGTATCTAGCACAGTTATTCTCATAGGATTGAATAATTACTTAAACAGACATATCACTTATCAGAGTTTAGAAACATATATCAGACAACAGTCAGTACTTAAAAACATTTATCAATTAAGCACAGAATATACAATGAGATTAATTCTGTAAATACTGAGCATAAAGTCTGATAACACAGAACAAGACTAAGCAGATTTAGAGAAAGAACCTGAAATCATTCCAAGTTCATTTACCAATCTTGTAAAAGTAGCTTCACATAGTGGTTTTGTGAAGATATCTGCTAGTTGTTGATCTGTGGGAACAAAATGCAATCCCACTGTACCTTCATCCACATGTTCCCTGATGAAGTGGTACATGATGCTGATGTGCTTTGTCATAGAGTGTTGAACTGGATTACCTTTCATAGCAATAGCACTTTGATTATCACAGTAAATAGGGATTTTGAAATATGTTAACCCATAATCCAGTAATTGATTCTTCATCCAAAGAATCTGTGCACAACAGCTTCCTGCAGCAATATACTCTGCTTCTGCAGTTGATGTGGAAATTGACTTTTATTTCTTGCTGAACCAAGAAACCAATCTGCCTCCAAAAAATTGGCAGCTTCCACTTGTGCTTTTCCTGTCAATTTTGTAGCCTGCAAAATATGCATTTGAGTAACCTATTAGTTTAAAGTCTGATTCTCTAGGATACCACAATCCCAGATTAGCTGTTCCTTTAAGATACTTAAAGATTCTTTTCACAGCTGTTAAGTGAGGTTCTCTTGGATCTGCTTGAAATCTTGCACAAAGACAGGTAGCATACATGATATCAGGTCTACTAGCAGTTAGATAGAGTAGAGAGCCAATCATACCTCTGTAATCAGTAATATTTACTGATTTTCCAGTATCCTTATCCAGTTTTGTTGCAGTGGCCATGGGAGTGGATGTACTTGAACAATCTTGCATTCCAAATTTCTTCAGCAAGTTTCTGGTGTACTTAGATTGACAAATGAAAGTGCCTTCTTCATTCTGCTTGACTTGAAGGCCCAGAAAGTAGCTAAGTTCCCCCATCATACTCATCTGATATCTTGACTGCATCAGTTTGGCAAACTTCTTGCAAAGTCTGTCATTTGTAGATCCAAAGATGATATCATCAACATAAATCTGGACCAGAAGTAAGTCCTTTCCATGGTTGAGGTAGAATAGTGTTTTGTCTATTGTTCCTCTGTTGAATCCACTTTCCAGAAGAAACTGAGCTAAAGTCTCATACCATGCTCTAGGAGCTTGCTTAAGTCCATAAAGTGCTTTATCAAGCCTGTAGACATAATCTGGATGTTTGGAATCTACAAAGCCTGGAGGTTGTTCAACATATACTTCCTCCTCCAATTCTCCATTGAGAAAAGCACTTTTCACATCCATTTGAAAGACAGTAAACTTTTTGTGAGCAGCATAAGCGAAAAATATCCTTATGGCTTCTAACCTAGCAACTGGTGCAAATATTTCATCATAATCAATTTCTTCCTGTTGAGAATATCCTTTTGCAACCAGCCTTGCCTTATTCCTTGTAATTATGCCATCACTGTCAGTTTTGTTTCTGAATACCCATTTTGTACCAACAACAGATCTATTCTTTGGTCTTGGCACTAGGGTCCAGACTTTGTTTCTTTCAAATTCATTTAACTCTTCCTGCATTGCTTGCACCCAATCAGCATCTTGAAGAGCTTCTTCAACTTTCTTTGGCTCAGTCTGAGAGAGAAAAGAATTGTAGAGACATTCATTTGAAGTACCTATTCTAGTTCTGACACCTGCATCAGGATTTCTAATTATCAAATTAGGTGTATGTGATTTTGTCCACTTCCTTGCAGATGGAAGGTTGTCTCTAGAACTGGATGCTCCCCCATTATCCATGCTATCTTCATTTTCATTTTCTGATGCTCCCCCGGAAACTATGCTTTCTGAGTTGGAGTCTTCAGTATTTAGATTTTCAGCATTATCAGAATTTGGCTTATCAGAACTTGACGAATCAGAACTTGAAGAGCCAGATGTATGTTCTGATGTATCTTGAGCTGTGGTAGGATCTTGAGTATGCTCCCCCTGCATAGGTGCATCTGCCTTTGACGTAGTTACCACAGTTTCAATAACATCAGAGTTTAATCCATCAGAGTTTACAGTATCAGGACTTAGACTGTCAGGAGTTTCAGTATCAGAATTTGAGTCTTTATTTTCAAATCTCAGCTGATCATGGTCAATGAAATCTTCAAGACCAGTAATCTTCTTGTCATCAAAAGAGACATTGATAGATTCCATGACCACTTTTGTTCTCAAATTATAGACTCTGAAGGCTTTTGTGGAAAGTGGATATCCAACAAAGATTCCTTCATCAGCTTTTAGATCAAACTTTGATAGCTGTTCAGGATGAGTCTTGAGAACAAAACACTTGCATCCAAATACATGAAAGTATTTCAGATTTGGCTTCTTTTTCTTCACCATCTCATATGGTGTTTTTCCATGCTTGTTAATGAGTGTTGCATTTTGAGTAAAACAAGCAGTCTGCACAGCTTCAGCCCATAAATAGGTTGGAAGCTTCGCTTCTTCAAGCATTGTACGTGCAGCTTCAATGAGAGTTCTATTCTTCCTTTCAACAACTCCATTTTACTGTGGAGTTCCAGGAGCAGAAAATTCCTGCTTTATTCCATGGTTTTTGCAGAACTCTTCCATTATCAAATTCTTGAACTCAGTGCCATTATCACTCCTTAAAATTTTCACAGAATCTTTGACCATTTTATCCAGCTGTTTGACATGATCAATCAAGGTAGATGCAGTTTCACTTTTTGTGTGCAAGAAATACACCCAAGTGTATCTGGTGAACTCATCCACTATGACCAACGCATACTTCTTCTTTGCAATAGACATGACATTTACTGGACCAAATAGATCAACATGTAGTAGATGATAAGGCTCAAGAATTGATGATTCAGTCTTGCTCTTGAATGAAGATTTTCTTTGTTTGGCCTTCTGACAGGAATCACAAAGACCATCAGGAGCAAATACTGACTTTGGCAGTCCTCTCACAAGATTTTTCTTGACCAGTTCATTTATATTGTTGAAATTTAGATGAGAGAGTTTCTTATGCCAATTCCAGCTTTCTTCAATTGATGCTCTACTCATCAGACAGATTGCAGAACCATCAGTACATGTTGAAAGCTTAGCTTCATAAATGTTACCACGCCTGTATCCTTTCAGAACAACTTTGCCTTTAGATTTACTCACAATTTCACAGTGTTCTTCAAAGAAATCAACATGATAACCTCTGTCACAGATTTGACTTATACTCAGTAGGTTGTGTTTAAGTCCTGAGACCAGAGCTACTTCTTTAATTATGACATTTCCAAGATTGATATTTCCATATCCCAATGTTTTTCCAATGTTGCCATCTCCATAAGAAACACTTGGGCCAGCTTTCTCCACAAAGTCTGATAGCAGGGCCTTATTTCCAGTCATATGTCCTGAACATCCACTGTCCAGAACTAGAATATTTTTCCTGTTGCCCTGCAATCATAAAGACCACTAATTATTAGTTTTAAGGACCCAGACTTGCTTGGATCCTTTGGCCTTATTAAGTTTGTTAACATTTGCAGTGGATTTAGCATCAGAGTTTATGTTAACATTTTTGTTATCAGAACTTACACTATCAGACTTTGAATCAAAATTTACACTAGAAGGAACAATGGAAACTTTCTTCAAAGAAGGTTTTATTTGATAATAATCATAGTACAAACTATGATATTCCTTACAAGTATAAATGGAATGCCATAAACTACCACAATGAAAACAAGGATTTTGTGGTTTGTATCTAACAGACTGACTCTTAACTCCTGATTTTGCAGGTAAGGAGTTAATATTCTTATTCTTCCTGCAAAAAGAAGCCAGATGGTTAGAACTTCCACAGTTATGACATGTTTTCCTAGGAGCATCAGGAACAGATTTATAATTATTGCTTTTATTCACACCTTCCTTTCCATTCCTATTTTTCCTAGGTGATTTTACCTTGTTTGCATTCTTAACATCTTTCAGCTTATGCTTAAGCTGCTTCTTTGTCATTAAGCCTATGTTCACTTCAGCTGTCTTTTCCTGTTTTAGTTTGTCAGAAGTTAATTCCTTTGTAACTTCTGATTTCTCATTTTCAGACTTTACAGTTACAAACTTAACATGTTTTAACTTTGGCTTTTGCTTATCAACAGGCTTAATTTCTTCAGTTCCTTTATCATTCTTATCTTCTCCATAACCTAAGCCCTCTTTCCAGTTTCCATTACTTAGCAAATTTTGAGTTGTTTTGCCAGAGTTAGTCCAAGTCCTGATAATCTCTCTTTCCTTTTCCAACTCAGTTTTTAGAGATTCATTCATTTTTAGCACTTCATCCCTAACATAAAAAGCATCATCTCTATCCTTCTGAGTTTGATGGAACATGACTAACTCTTTTTCTAAGAAATCATTTCTTTTCTTAAATGCAAGATTTTCAGAAGTTAATCTTTCACATGTTAAAGTTTGATCTCTATAACTAACAAACATGGTTTTAAGATATCTTCTCAACTCATTAATATCATCAGTATGAAAAGCATAAGTAGTCTGAGGTACCTTTATTTCAGCAGCTTCAGAACTGCTCTCAGCACTTTCTTTATCAGCATTTGCCATCAATACATAGTTTTCCTCACTTTCAGAGTCTGAGGTGTCTGCCCAGCTTTTTTGCTTTGTGGCAAGAGCCTTGCCTTTGTCACCCTTTACCTTCTTATAATCAGGAGATATGTGGCCTTTCTCACCACAGTTATAGCATTTAACATTGGTGTATTCTCCTCTGTCAGACTTTCTTCCTCTGCCTTCAGATTTCTGAAATTCTTCTTATCAGAACTTATGCCTTTCCTGGAAAACTTCTTTCCCTTCCTGAACTTCCTGTATGCAATCTTTGTGATTCCTTTCACCATAAGAGCACACAGCTTCATCATCTCCTCATCAACATCAGTCTCAGGCAAGCTTTCAGAATCTGAGTCATCATCACTCTCAGAACTTGATGACTTAGTATCAGACTTTATGAAAAGAGCTTTACCCTTGTCTTTCTTTGAGGAAGCTGCTTTGGGGGATTCTTCTTCAGCCTTAAGAGCAACTGTCCTTGACTTTCCTCCTTTCCTCTTGCTTCTTTGTTCCATCTCAAGCTCATGAGTCTTGAGCATACCATAGATTTCGTCAAGAGTTGTTTCATCAAGATTATAGTTGTCTCTTATTGTCGTTGCCTTCAAATCCCAGCATTCAGGAAGAGCTAACAGGAACTTAAGGTTTGAATCTTCAAGATCATACACTTTATTAATCAATGACAAATCATTCAAAAGTTTGACAAATCTATCATATAAATCATTCAATGACTCATTAGTCTTTGAGTCAAAGTGTTCATACTCTTGAGTGAGTATTGTCTTCCTGTTCTTCTTAATTGTCTCCGTTCCCTGACACCTTGTTTCCAGAGCATCCCATATCTCCTTAGCAGTCTTGCAGTGGATTACCCTGTTTGATATTACATTATCAATGGCACTATGCAGTAAGTGTCGTACCTTGGCATCCT
This sequence comes from Apium graveolens, assembly GCF_009905375.1. Classification (NCBI taxonomy): domain Eukaryota; kingdom Viridiplantae; phylum Streptophyta; class Magnoliopsida; order Apiales; family Apiaceae; genus Apium; species Apium graveolens. The sequence goes on from NW_027419175.1 coordinate 17,084, forward strand.
TAGCAATTGATGCTATATCTTCAGCAGTATAATCACTCTTCTCCTTTGGTACGGTCTTTGCTGCTTCACCTGCAACTGCAACAGCGAGCTTGGTTGGTTTGTGAGGGCCTTCCTTGATTCTATCAAGGTATTCTGGATCTGTTGCTTCCAGGAACATGGTCATCCTTACCTTCCATATGGGATATTCAGATGGTCTAAGTATGGGAACTCTGATGGTCTCATACCGACTCTGAATTTGTGTCTTTGGTGGTTCCTCAGTTTTGGTAGGCTTAGTTGGAGTTTCTGTGTCCGACATGATTGTGTTTGGATCATTAATTGTATGTGTGTTAACAGATAGGCTCTGATACCACTTGTTAGGTCACACACACACTGTAGAGGGGGTGAATACAGTGTATAGTATACTCAAATCGAACTTTAAGAACTTAAGTAACAGAAAACAAACTTTATTGAAATAATAAACTCTGTTACAGTATGGAACTGTTACCTCTCAGTGATGAACAATATCACGAGAACTGCTAGGGTTACAATAAATAATCTTCTCGAATAATGATAACACTTATAGTGTAAACCCTATGTCTGTGTTTATATACTACACAGTTACAAGATAATCGCTAATTGATATGGAATATAATTCTGCTTCCTAAAATACATCAATCAGATATCTTTTCTTCCAAGTATTCCATTCTTTACAAAATTCCTTCTTCATGCATAACTCTTCTTATGTTTATCTTGATCTTCTTTCCTTTAATCAGCTACTGTCCTTATCCAATCGTCCTTCATCACTTAAGTTCTGATATCTATCTTCTGATGATTATCTCCTGATAACATAAGTACTGATATCCTTAAGTCCTGACTTCCAGTATAAGTACTGATCAACAGTTAAGTACTGATCTATCCTGTTCAAGTAAGATCTGAAAGCTAAACATAAAACATATTAGCCATGACATTATCAAATATATCTAACATATATCATATACCCGGGAACATCTACTCCCGGTTTTAGAAAAGGGTTCACCTTTGGGTCCCCTATCCTCAGGGTATACGCAACTACTGCTTATCTCTAACATAGGTATTATGCAACTAATAAGCATTTGAACCAACAGATATATAAATCAAGAATACGAAATATGCATACATATATACCATATCACATGCTACAATATATCGCAAGAATTTGCTAATAACAAACATGCATTTATCACAAGATCATGCATATACACATATACATCACAACAACAGTTATACGGGTAGAAAACTTGCCTGAGCGACTGGAGGTTATAAATGGCTTGGGGCAAGTCTGGTAACCTATAAACAACATATAAGTTGGAATTAAACCAAAGTCAGTTGTAAATCTATACTTTAACCAAATTAGACTCTAACGCTCGCTTTGCGCTTACTGATTCTCTTAAGTCGCTCGAGTACCCTCGGCTCAACCATTTTTAATAAATTAACCATTAAGAATTTTAAAGTGATTCTTTCGCGAGTACCTTACCAACTGCCTAATCCACTTAACATATTTGTTTCATACCCCAGTTAGTCATTTAAAGTCCTTAACCAAGGTTTCAAAGTAAGGCGAGGGGTAATGGTTCGGTCGCGAAACGCCGTTACTTAAAACGGTCGTTTCTCTTAAACCGTACATCGGAATCAAACGAACTACATATCAAAACGAAGCTCGTAACATGAACTATCTAATCATGGCAATGGTCAAAACCTAACAGTGAGTTCACGGATCCTGATTGTTAAGAACAAAACAGTCTTAAAGTAAATCGGACATTACGACGGCTATGTTTACGCGATTACCAAATTTTAAACTACTCCAGTCAACCACAATCAACCACAAATCAACCCATAACCACCAATACCACCAAACTTCATCCAAACCTTACTTACTCAGTCCATAACCTCATGATTTTTCCAACTTATTCAATCTCAAACAAGAGCTACTAATTATACTTAAGGTTCATCAACCAACAACCATGATTTATAACCCAAAATCATTATAATTCTATCCAAACTCTAAACATACAAGAATCATGCTCTCATGAACTATAATAAACAAAACCAAACCTAATACTCAAAGTAAAGTTAGGGTTTGGAGGGGTTATACCTTCCTTGGAGAGTGGATAATCACTTAGGAAGCCTTGAATAACCACTAACTATCTTTACTAAGCTTGGATCTTGAAGAAAACATAAGAAAACACAAAGTTAGTTTCTTGAAAACACTATTCACCAAGAACTTTGATGAATTGATTAGCTATGTTAAACATGGAATCTTGAGCTTAAACTTATGGCTCATCTTAGTTATGAATTATGGAAGCTAAAGAAATAAACCTCTTGAATTATGAAGGTGTGTAGCTTGATTTTTGAAATTTTCTACTTTACTTTTCATTGAAAAGCCGAGAGCAAAGAGTGGGGGAAGAAGAAAATGTTTTGTTTTGGTTGCTTTTGATTTTTGTGTTTGTTTTGCTTGTTAATTAGGTTGTTACCATGGTAAATATTGTGTGGCTCACAATCATCCAACAATTCCTTCCCTTATGTCATGCTTATGTCATCATGTGATGTCACCCCTCCACACTTGTCCTCTTCTTGTTGGTTTGATGACATCATGCCCACTAATCTCTTTGATTAGCTTTTAATTATTTGGCTAATGACCGCTGATCTGTTATACGGTTCGCTTAAATTTCATTTTCGTTTATCGTTTGAGGGATCATACCCGGGATCTTATTACTTAGGTGAAAAGTTTTCTTATTCAGCATAATCTGCAAAATCACTATTCATAAGGGTTTCAAAAATTTCCAAAAATTGGGGTTATTACAGTCTCCCCTCCTTAAAAGGATTCCGTCCCGGAATCAGATAGAAAATGAATAGGGATACTCTCTTAGCATTGCACTTTCTAACTCTCGAGTAAATTTTCCCACATTGTGGTCCTACCACCAAACTCTGCCTAGTTTGATAACCCTTCTCCTAAGCACTTGTTCCTTTTCACTCTATAACCCTTCCTGGTTGCTCCATATAGGTTACGTCGGGTTGCATGTCTATGCGCTCATATGCCCCTATTTATCTGGCATCCGAATTACACTTCCTTAACATTGATACGTGGAACACATTATGAACTTGCTACAGGTTCGAGGGTAGGGCTAGCTCGTATGCTAACTTCCCAATATGTTTTAGTATATCCAAGGGTCCGACAAATTGTGGACTTAGCTTTCCTTTCTTTCCGAATCTCATCAATCCTTTCCAAGGGTTTCCAAGGGGATACCTTTAAAAACACTAGGTCCCCTACTTCCTATTCTTTGTCCTTTCGTGTCAAATCAACATACTTCTTATGTCCATCTTGGGCTACTACCAGCTGTCCTCTGATTAAATCTATTATATCCTTGGTCCTTTGGACCACTTCTGGTCCGAGCATCTTGCGCTCTACAACTTCATCCTAACATAAGGGGGATCGACATTGTCTTCCCTCAAAGATCTCATAAGATGACATCTCGATACCTGACATACGATCTATTATCGTGAGAAAACTCAATCCGCGTTAAGTGATTTTTCCAAATTCTTTCAAGTCTATTACACCGGCTCTCATCATAGCTTCTAGCATTACAGCTCCCACTTCTCGATACTCATTCTTTTCTAATTCGTAAGCGTTACTATCTCCCATACATAATACTATACTGGTTACACTTTTGCTCGTTAGCGTTCTATAACCTTTTAATAACCACGTCAACCTTAGTATCACTAACATGTTAGAATCGGAATACCACCATACTTGGTACCACTTCCATTCTAGCTGCCTCCATCTTCGAAAGCTTGGTCCTTCATATAGAAGTAAAAAAATTTATTGAGAGATCACTATGATCATGAACACTTGTTATATCGCATAGTTAGTACAGAAGGTGGCCAGCCTTTAGTACTTGACAAGCAATTAAACAACATGTGGTATCCTACTAGGCTTCTATCACACAGATAGATAGTCATTCGACAATACCTCCCCCTCTGGAAGGGTTGTTCTTCTCAGCTTAAATGAAATGAAAAGAAGAGAAAAGAACGAACAGAATAGAATTGTATATATATATAAAATATACTGCCACAAAATATCTGGCTTGGAATCTACCTCTGAACTATAGAGGTTTGTCATAGGAGAACAAAACATATGTGTATTTATATCAACATTAAGTATTATAGCATCGTATTTCACATGCCTAAATATTTTTGCTATTCCGTCCATCATTCTATGGACCCATGCTCTTCCTCGAGCTTATACACAATCACCTTTGAAACTCCCTCGATATCGAAAATCGAATCTGGGATCTCATTCTAGACATCATCGTTACTAGAATTCTATGCTTGCCCTGCAACCTTCCTCGTATAGTAATACGGCTCTCTATTCATAAGAAGGAATAAATATTCAATAGGTAAATAATCGACTTAATTAGTCTATCAACGATAACTTATACGTCAACACGACCCGATTAGTGGTACTTAATCTCAACATCCATTCCAATACAACTCTCACGGTTGTAATCAGCTCATTACTCGCAGAATCATTGCTGCATTACTATGGTCCACTACTGACCTACTGTCGTCATTCACGTTCCATGAAATCTTAATATCTAACCAAACGGAGTCCATACATGTCGTATCAAATCCTTCTAAGGAGGTAACATAATCACCATTCATGATTCATGAAGAACACTCCTGATCCTGACATACATACATGACATGAAGCAGATAAAATTGCAGAAGAGTTTCAATCAAAGCAACGATAGCAGGTTAATACCAATCTTAATCATATGCCTTCAATAGAAGACTTAACTCAAAGGTTGTTTGGTCCTCTTTGAAATATTATTCTCAAGATAGGACCTTCTAAGATAGATAGCCCGCTCATGGCGATTACACGAATTAAAACTTTACCAACTACTATTACGGTGGGGTATTGCACAGTCATCAGAAGGAATGTCAATCTTCCAAACCATAATACAACCTTCACGGCTTTAACCATCATCACTGTATTCCTCTGGCACGTGTGCTTATAATTGTCCTTTTACACTTAAAGTGTCGGCCCCCTCTTTGACCTTTCCTAATAGTAAAATTTCCATACAATCAATGTCATTTTTTTAACCACTTCCAAATAAATTTTCTACCTCATTCAATCACTGCTTATGTGAAATGCTTTTCTTAAGTCCTGGTGAGAAGAAAAAAATCACCATTTTTTCCATAAGTCATTGCCTTAATCTTTAGATGTGAACATTGCCACGACTGACTCTCGATTATACTTAGGACGTCTCTTATCTTGGCCCTTCTTGTTTTCACCAATCTCGACCCTCATTGGGTCGATCTATACTTTCTTATGGTTCAACACGTGCCCCACCTGGCATTATTATAATTACGGTCACATTTCCTTATCAAATTTCTATTCTCGGAACTTGAATATTACCTTTTTCCTTGTAGAACCTCTAAGGTTATCCTTGAATCGTTCCTCATGTATTCCCTAGATACAGGGCATATCAAGATACCATTTATTAATACCAGAATCATTGTCTATATACTTCTGAAAATTTTTTCCACTGATTCTTACAGGTTGTTATTACCTTAATCCTTTCCAATTCATACTGTCAAAACTCATACTATCCCTATTAAGGGTGAAATGCCAACCTTTATGCATTCCCCTAGGATTCATTTTAAGTTACCGATGTTCTATCCTTAATTCCACCTTTAAAAGGTACTTGCATCCTTCCATGGATAAATCAAGTCATATATCCTTGATAGATTATCTTATTCATCATTCCCACCTCGATAATCTATACCTAATTTCATAATAGCATCCTTATTCAAATTGAGGTCAATCCATATGGCCTCCAAAAGATAACAATGGTCATCCACTTTTCTTTCCTGATTTGGTAATGATAACATCGATGTTCTGGAAGATATTGGTCGTGTTCAACGTGAACATCTTCTTAATAAATCTTCATTTTCTTTGTTGTTTATCTCAACATTCATCTCAATGTTGGGATATCTTTCATACCCGGCGTCTCCCTTTCTGGGTATCGAGCCACCGGTCTTACACTTCACATTCTTGAAGGTCACTTCCTTCATCCAATTTTCCTAATTTCTTACTTCCTTGTCTCCTCAGTCTATCTGCGTCTCATTATTTATCCTTCGAATTATCTCAAGGTTTCCTCGAATCCTCCCAACTTACAGGGGATAAAATATATGTATCTCTTATGCCTTCAACCATCAAATTTTAACTCATGGTGAATCACCCTCATCCTGACGAATACATACTTTTCTATTTCTATTGCCACGAGTCTTTAGGGTTTCCTCATACCCAACTCCCTTATCATACCTCAACTCTATTACCTTTATATTCCTTTCCACTTCAGTTTCTTTTTATTTTCCTTTCTCTTATCATTATTTCATGAACCAACACAACATAAGCATTGATTTCAAACATCCCGTCATTCTGGATTCGTGTCCTCAGAACGAATCTTGATAACTTTTACACTTAGATTCATAATTCATCATACTCGTCTGCCTTTGTGCTGGCTCTAAAGCTTTTACACTATCTCCATAATCTTGGGAAGTACTTTCCTGAAACAATTGACTACTTTGTAATCAGTTTATTCGACCTATGGCTCCGTGCCTTTCTTGGTCTTTCACCAGTGGGTGGCCTCTCTCTTAGAGGGTAAGTGACAAAAACAGTCTTTCATGATTCGTAACTCATTTAGAATCTCAATGATTCCTAGTTCCTTTATCCAAACTCTTGACTCGACCGGGTCAGCTTGTTTCCTTGGAACTCTAAGAGCTTAGGCTACTTAAAGAACCTGAAGAATTTCTCACGTATTGTGTCCTGAAGGTGGTGGTTGGGAATAAAAGTATAAGTTCTGTTTAGACAGGTCCATGAATTGTCGTATAGGGCAGTACCGTCTCGGTTCCCTTTCCTTACTCGACTCCCGTTTCCATAGTCTGAACGTTCCTCATTCTGCCCCATAATCGGGTCATCCTACATGTTTTAATCCTCATTTTCCCACTCCATTATGTTATGGGGGTTCCTTCTATCTTGATGGCGACCTCCCTGACTATCACGTTCAGGGTTTGCTCTAAATCTGTATTCTCAAACTAGCTTTCATCTAAGATTTAATCTTTAAGCTTTTGAACATTTGGAACCAAATTCTGTAGGAATACCTCATTATTCCCTTATCATCTTTCTCGGTATTAATCTTATCTATTTGTTGGCTCTCTGCCTTCATTCATCACTTTTTCTGGCATAATATGTTCTTTTCCAATAATTCGCTGTATTGCAATCTCAAACAGCTTTTCGGTACCGGCTCCGGTTACCTTCACTTCTATTTCCATTTTCTCAAAATCTCTTATCAACTTTCCCAAAGACATTATCATCTTGAGTCTCTCCTTTACACTAAGGGCATTAGCCACCATTTTGGCTTTCCCTGATGATAAAGAATCTCATAATCGTAATCCTTGATTAGCTCTAACACCTCCTCTGGCGCATATTGAGCTCTTCTGCGTGAAAATGCACTAGAGCACTTATGGCTTGTGTAAATCTCGCACTTCTCTCCATACAAGTAGTGCCTCCAATCTTTAGGGCAAAACTATTGCCACGAGCCCAAGCTCATGGGTGGGGATATCGAATTTTATATTCCCTTAATGTCTTGACGCGTACGCGATTACCTTGTGTGCTGTATAAGAAGCACCTAATTCCTTATGCGAAGCGTCACTACATCACAAAATCTCTTTTCCATCCGGCAATGCCATCATAGGGGCCGTCACCAATCTTTGCTTCAGTTCTTAAAGCTGTTCTCGCATTTCTCTGTCCATTCGAACTTCTCAGTCTTATGAGTAAGCCGCGTTAAAGGGGCTACTATCTTTACAAACTTGAACGAACCTCCGGTAGTGACCGGCCAATCCTACCTCTGGTAGTTTCCCTAACCATGGTCATCAATTCCTCAGGTCCTTTATTCATTCTTGTTAGGATCCTCCACGAGATCCTCCTCAGCAACAATCCCTTCTAGGACAACATCCTCAACCACTACATCCTCAATATGAACATCATCCGGTCCTGCGTTAGGACGCTCTATCGGATCCACAATCCGATCTCCAATTAGTAATAAAACATCATCGCGCTGTTGCTCCTCAACCTCAGGGTTCGGAGTCCCGCTACCATCTACAATAAACGAACTACTCTTCTATCACGATATTTATAAGGGTTCCATAAGGGTTTTAACTGTCAGTACTACGTTAGTTAGCCCGACTATGAACTATGGCAAGAGTTTCTTATTATCTTAATGAACTTATTATCTTAACGTCACATCATCTCTGAGGTTTATAACGCTTAGCTCTGATACCACTTCTGTAACACCCCCAAATCCGGGTCGGGATCCGGGTTGTCACGAGTTCCATTTCCCTTAATAACGCCCAATCTTAATAAATAATCAACTACTCTGTACTGTGACCCCACAATAAACACACATACCGCAAGTTATAGTCTCAGAGATGAATACCCAAAAAAATAACAACAAGGTCATTTTATTCCACAAGTATAAGCCATTACACCTCAAAAGGGTTTCTGAATAAATTACATTTCTTTGCCATTATTACAATTCATAAATATACATAATCTGGTACATCAAAAGTTGAAAGCCTAGCCTATTGGTAGTTCCTACCTCAGCTACAGCGACATCAACGCCTATAGGAAACTGCGGAACGTTTCCTATCCGCTCGCGAATTGGGAGCTTGGTCCTGTTCATCTTTCTATCTGTGTTGTGTGATGAAAGAAGAAAGCAAGGGTGAGCAACAAGCCCACCAAAATAATATGTATAATGATTAACAATATATGAGCATTCTCATAGTACTCATGAAAGTCTTGGTCAAAAGAAATGAACCAAGTTGATATCTTAACGCGACCAAGTCGCAAAATATTCAGTATATATTACATATACTTTTCAAATCTTGAAATCCTCTTCCATGCATAATATACACAGAGTTCCAGTTTATAACTGTATAAAAATATCGTTGCAAGGTGATCTCATATATCTAACCTTGTCTCAACGTTTTTCTGAAAATCTTTGTCATGCATAAGATAATCATTACTAGATATAAGTTTAAAAGATGAAGTTACAAGATACTCCAATATACTTATATCTTTTCCGAATACTACTTGAACTACCACCGTTCAAGTTATAATTAGTTTCAAAAGTTCATCACATAGATGAGACTACAAGATAAGATTGAATAGATTCAATCTTTGAATATCATTATAAATAATGAAGTTACGAGATACTTCATTAAGTCCCGATATATATACACCTATATATATACATTTCATACACTCCTTGAAAACCTCTGTTATGAAAATTATAAACAGAGTTGCAATATCCAATGAATTTGGAAAGGAGAAAACCTTGGCATAAACCTGATATCTTGCTGATCAGGCAAAGATACCAATAAGTAACCTTTTCTACTAGTAGATGGACGAATTCCCCACTGGTCATCACCCTGGCCAATAGGACCTTATGCTGGACTGCCACTCAGCCACTTACGCATTTGATGGACTCCCACTGAGCCACTTACACTTTCATGGACGCCCACTGAGCCCATGTTGCTTATGCCGACTCAATAGATGGACTTACTTCCCGAACGTTGGGTAAGTAATCAATTCATTTATCAAAACAGCAACCTCGTTGCGAATATAAAATACACCACAGAGCCGGATCCTTAGATTTTGAACGAGTATTTAAATCCCCTTCAAAAGGAAGATCTTAAATTAAAACGAGTTTTGGGATCCGCTCTAACTTTAAAATCATTTTGAAGACTCGAAAACATTTTTAAGAATGTTTGGAGTACTGCTGATTTATTAAAATAAATCAGTCCCAATATATTAGAAAATATCTGAATATTATTATTTAAATAATATTCCTAAAAAGGATAATCTCTATAAAATAATTAAGTAGAAGTGTTAAACTCATACTTGAAATGGTATTAAATAACCAAAGATATACTTATACGAAAGTACTATCTTTATTTGAATAATCAAAAATAAGTTTGATTATCGAAATTATTCTTTAATAAAAAGAATATTATTAGTAAATAATCGGAGTCATAAGTCCTCGAATGAATATTCAAAATAATATTCATTAATAAAATAAACGGTCATAAGCCCTCGAATGAATATTCAAATAATATTCATTAATAAATAAGGGTCATAAGCCCTCGAATGAATATTCAAAATAATATTCATTAATAAAATAAACGGAGTCATAAGCCCCGAATGATATTCAATAATATTCAAATAATATTCATTAATAAATAAACGGAGTCATAAGCCCCGAATGAATATTCAAATAATATTCATTAATAAAATAACGGAGTCATAATCCCCGAATGAATTTCGAAATAATATTCATTAAATAATATAAACTGAGTCATAAGTCCTCGAATGAATATTCAAGTAATATTCATTAAATAAAATAAGGTTTATTCGATAACTTTATTTTATTTAATGAATATTACTTGAATATTCATTCGAGGACTTATGACTCAGTTTATATTATTTAATGAATATTATTTCGAATATTCATTCGGGGATTATGACTCCGTTTATTTTATTAATGAATATTATTTCGAATATTCATTCGGGGGCTTATGACTCCGTTTAATTTATTAATGAATATTATTTTGAATATTCATTCGGGGGCTTATAACTCCGTTTATTTTATTAATGAATATTATTTTGAATATTTATTCGAGGGCTTATGACCCCATTTATTTTATTAATGAATATTATTTTGAATATTCATTCGAGGGCTTATGACCCCGTTTATTTTATTAATGAATATTATTTTGAATATTCATTCGAGGACTTATGACTCCGCTTATTTACTAAGTAATATTCTTTATTTTATTAAAGAATAATGTTTCGATAATCAAACTTATTTTTGATTATTCAAATAAAGATAGTACTTTCGTATAAGTATATCTTTGGTTATTTAATACCCATTTCAAGTATGAGTTTAACACTTCTACTTATATTATTTTATAGAGATTATCCTTTTTAGGAATATTATTATTTAAATAATAATATTCAGATATTTTCTAATATATTGGGACTGATTTATTTTAATAAATCAGCAGTACTCCAAACATTCTTAAAAATGTTTTCGAGTCTTCAAAATGACTTTTAAAGTTTAGAGCGGATCCAAAACTCGTTTTCAAATTTAAGATCTTCCTTTTGAAGGGGACTTGAATACTCGTTCAAAAATCTAAAGGATCCGGCTCTGTGGTGTATTTTATATTCGCAACGAGGTTGTTGTTTTGATAAATGAATTGATTACTTACCCAACGTTCGGGAAGTAAGTCCATCTATTTGAGTCGGCATAAGCAACATGGGCTCAGTGGGCGTCCATGAAAGTGTAAGTGGCTCAGTGGGAGTCCATCAAATGCGTAAGTGGCTGAGTGGCAGTCCAGCATAAGGTCCTATTGTGACCAGGGTGATGACCAGTGGGGAATTCGTCCATCTACTAGTAGAAAAGGTTACTTATTGGTATCTTTGCCTGATCAGCAAGATATCAGGTTTATGCCAAGGTTTTCTCCTTTCCAAATTCATTGGATATTGCAACTCTGTTTATAATTTTCATAATAGAGGTTTTCAAGGAGTGTATGAAATGTATATATATATAGGTGTATATATATATCGGGACTTAATGAAGTATCTCGTAACTTCATTATTTATAATAATATTCAAAGATTGAATCTATTCAAATCTTGTCTTGTAGTCTCATCTATGTGATGAACTTTTGAAACTAATTATAACTTGAACGGTGGTAGTTCAAGTAGTATTCGGAAAAGATATAAGTATATTGGAGTATCTTGTAACTTCATCTTTTAAACTTATATCTAGTAAATGATTATCTTATGCATGACAAAGATTTTCAGAAAAACGTTGAGACAAGGTTAGATATATGAGATCACCTTGCAACGATATTTTTATACAGTTATAAACTGGAACTCTGTGTATATTATGCATGGAAGAGGACTTCCAAGATTTTGAAAAGTATATATACATATATACTGAATATTTTGCGACTTGGTCGCGTGAAGATATCAACTTTGTTCATTTCTTCTGGACCAAGACTTTCATGAGTACTATGAGAATGCTCATATATTGTTAATCATTATACATATTATTTTGGTGGGCTTGTTGCTCACCCTTGCTTTCTTCTTTCATCACACAACATTAGATAGACAAGATGAACAGGACCAAGCTCCCAATTCGCGAGTGGATAGGAAACGTTCCGCAGTTTCCTATAGGCGTTGATGTCGCTGTAGCCGAGGTAGGAACTACCAATAGGCTAGGCTTTCAACTTTTGATGTACCAGATTATGTATATTTATGAATTGTAATAATGGCAAAGAAATGTAAATTTATTCAGAAACCCTTTTGAGGTGTAATGGCTTATAATTGTGGAATAAAATGACTTGTGTTATTTTTTTGGGTATTCATCTCTGAGACTATAACTTGCGGTATGTGTGTTTATTGTGGGGTCACAGTACAGAGTAGTTGATTATTTATTAAGATTGGGCGTTATTAAGGGAAATGGAACTCGTGACAACCCGGATCCCCGACCCCGGATTTGGGGGTGTTACAGAAGTGGTATCAGAGCTAAGCGTTATAAACCTCAGAGATGATGTGACGTTAAGATAATAAGTTCATTAAGATAATAAGAACTCTTGCCAAGTTCATAGTCGGGCTAACTAACGTAGTACTGACAGTTAAAACCCTTATGGGAACCCTTATAAATATCGTGATAGAAGAGTAGTTCGTTATTGTAGATGGTAGCGGGACTCCGAACCCTGAGGTTGAGGAGCAACAGCGCGATGATGTTTTATTACTAATTGGAGATCGGATTGTGGATCCGATAGAGCGTCCTAACGCAGGACCGGATGATGTTCATATTGAGGATGTAGTGGTTGAGGATGTTGTCCTAGATGGGATTGTTGCTGAGGAGGATCTCGTGGAGGATCCTAACAAGAATGAATAAAGGACCATTGAGGAATTAATGACCATGGTTAGGGAAACTACCAGAGGTAGGATTGGCCGGTCACTACCGGAGGTTCGTTCAAGTTTGTAAAGATAGTAGCCCCTTTAACGCGGCTTACTCATAAGACTGAGAAGTTCGAATGGACAGAGAAATGTGAGAACAGCCTTTAAGAACTGAAGCAAAGATTGGTGATGGCCCCTATGATGGCATTTCCGGATGGAAAAGAAGATTTTGTGATCTGTAGTGACGCTTCGCATAAGGAATTAAGGTGCTTCTTATACAGCACAGCAAGGTAATCGCGTACGCGTCAAGACATCTAAGGGAATATAAAATTCGATATCCCCACCCATGAGCTTGGGCTCGTGGCAATAGTTTTGCCCTAAAGATTGGAGGCACTACTTGTATGGAGAGAAGTGCGAGATTTACACAAGCCATAAGTGCTCTAGTGCATTTTCACGCAGGAAGAGCTCAATATGCACCAGAGGAGGTGATTAGAGCTATTCAAGGATTACGATTATGAGATTCTTTATCATCCAGAGAAAGCTAAAATGGTGGCTAATGCACTTAGTGTAAAGGAGAGACTCAAGATGATAATGTCTTTGGGAAAGTTGATAAGAGATTTTGAGAAAATGGAAATAGAAGTGAACGCAACCGGAGCCGGTACCGAAAAGCTGTTTGAGATCGCTATGCGGTCTGAATTATTGGAAAAGAACATATTATGCCAGAAAAAGTGATGAATGAAGGCAGAGAGACAACAAATAGATAAGAGATTAATACCGAGAAAGATGATAAGGGAATAATGAGGTATTCCTACAGAATTTGGGTTCCAAATGTTCAAAAGCTTAAAGATTAAATCTTAGATGAAAGCTAGTTTGAGGAATAAGATTTAGAGCAAACCCTGAACGTGATAGTCAGGGAGGTCGCCATCAAGATAGAAGGAACCCATAACATAATGGAGTGGAAAATGAGGATTTAAAACATGTAGGATGACCCCGATTATGGGGAGAATGAGGGAACGTTCAGACTATGGAAACGGGAGTCGAGTAAGGAAAGGGAACCCGAGACGGTACTCCTATACGACAATTCATGGACCTGTCTAAACAGAACTTATACTTTTATTCCCAACCACCACCTTCAGGAAACAATACGGTGAGAAATTCTTTCAGGTTCTTTAAGTCGCTAAGCTCTTAGAGTTCCAAGGAACAAGCTGACCCGGTCGAGTCAAGAGTTTGGATAAAGGAACTATAGGAATCATTTGAGATTCTAAATGAGTTACGAATCATGAAAGACTGTTTTTGTCACTTACCCTCCTAAGAGAGAGGCCACCCACTGGTGAAAGACCAAGAAAGGCACGGAGCCATAGGTTAGAATAAACTGATTAAAAGTTAGTCAATTGTTTTCAGGAAAGTACTTCCCAAGATTATGGAGATAGTGTAAAAGCTTTAGAGCCAGCACAAAGGCAGACGAGTATGATGAATTATGAATCTAAGTTGTAAAAGTTATCAAGATTCGTTCTGAGGACACGAATCCAGAATGACGGGATGTTTGAAATCAATGCTTATGTTGTGTTGGTTCATGAAATAATGATAAGAGAAAGGAAAATAAAAAGAAACTGAAGTGGAAAGGAATATAAAGGTAATAGAGTTGAGGTATGATAAGGGAGTTGGGTATGAGGAAACCCTAAAGACTCGTGGCAATAGAAATAGAAAAGTATGTATTCGTCAGGATGAGGGTGATTCACCATGAGTTAAAATTGATGGTTGAAGGCATAAGAGATACATATATTTTATCCCCTGTAAGTTGGGAGGATTCGAGGAAACCTTGAGATAATTCGAAGGATAAATAATGAGACGCAGATAGACTGAGGAGACAAGGAAGTAAGAAATTAGGAAAATTGGATGAAGGAAGTGACCTTCAAGAATGTGAAGTGTAAGACCGGTGGCTCGATACCCAGAAAGGGAGACGCCGGGTATGAAAGATATCCCAACATTGAGATGAATGTTGAGATAAACAACAAAAGAAAATGAAGATTTATTAAGAAGATGTTCACGTTGAACACGACCAATATCTTCCAGAACATCGATGTTATCATTACCAAATCAGGAAAGAAAAGTGGATGACCATTGTTATCTTTTGGAGGCCATATGGATTGACCTCAATTTGAATAAGGATGCTATTATGAAATTAGGTATAGATTATCGAGGTGGGAATGATGAATAAGATAATCTATCAAGGATATATGACTTGATTTATCCATGGAAGGATGCAAGTACCTTTTAAAGGTGGAATTAAGGATAGAACATCGGTAACTTAAAATGAATCCTAGGGGAATGCATAAAGGTTGGCATTTCACCCTTAATAGGGATAGTATGAGTTTTGACAGTATGAATTGGAAAGGATTAAGGTAATAACAACCTGTAAGAATCAGTGGAAAAAATTTTCAGAAGTATATAGACAATGATTCTGGTATTAATAAATGGTATCTTGATATGCCCTGTATCTAGGGAATACATGAGGAACGATTCAAGGATAACCTTAGAGGTTCTACAAGGAAAAAGGTAATATTCAAAGTTCTCGAGAATAGAAATTTTGATAAAGGAAATGTGACGTAATTATAATAATGCCAGGTGGGGCACGTGTTGAACCATAAGAAAGTATAGATCGACCCAATGAGGGTCGAGATTGGTGAAAACAAGAAGGGCCCAAGATAAGAGACGTCCTAAGTATAATCGAGAGTCAGTCGTGGCAATGTTCACATCTAAAGATTAAGGCAATGACTTATGGAAAAAAATGGTGATTTTTTTTCTTCTCACCAGGACTTAAGAAAAGCATTTTCACATAAGCAGTGATTGAAATGAGGTAGAAAATTTATTTGGAAGTGGTTAAAAAAAATGACATTGATTGTATGGAAATTTTACTATTAGGAAAGGTCAAAGAGGTGGCCGACACTTTAAGTGTAAAAGGACAATTATAAGCACACGTGCCAGAGGAATACAGTGATGATGGTTAAAGCCGTGAAGGTTGTATTATGGTTTGGAAGATTGACATTCCTTCTGATGACTGTGCAATACCCCACCGTAATAGTAGTTGGTAAAGTTTTAATTCGTGTAATCGCCATGAGCGGGCTATCTATCTTAGAAGGTCCTATCTTGAGAATAATATTTCAAAGAGGACCAAACAAACCTTTGAGTTAAGTCTTCTATTGAAGGCATATGATTAAGATTGGTATTAACCTGCTATCGTTGCTTTGATTGAAACTCTTCTGCAATTTTATCTGCTTCATGTCATGTATGTATGTCAGGATCAGGAGTGTTCTTCATGAATCATGAATGGTGATTATGTTACCTCCTTAGAAGGATTTGATACGACATGTATGGACTCCGTTTGGTTAGATATTAAGATTTCATGGAACGTGAATGACGACAGTAGGTCAGTAGTGGACCATAGTAATGCAGCAATGATTCTGCGAGTAATGAGCTGATTACAACCGTGAGAGTTGTATTGGAATGGATGTTGAGATTAAGTACCACTAATCGGGTCGTGTTGACGTATAAGTTATCGTTGATAGACTAATTAAGTCGATTATTTACCTATTGAATATTTATTCCTTCTTATGAATAGAGAGCCGTATTACTATACGAGGAAGGTTGCAGGGCAAGCATAGAATTCTAGTAACGATGATGTCTAGAATGAGATCCCAGATTCGATTTTCGATATCGAGGGAGTTTCAAAGGTGATTGTGTATAAGCTCGAGGAAGAGCATGGGTCCATAGAATGATGGACGGAATAGCAAAAATATTTAGGCATGTGAAATACGATGCTATAATACTTAATGTTGATATAAATACACATATGTTTTGTTCTCCTATGACAAACCTCTATAGTTCAGAGGTAGATTCCAAGCCAGATATTTTGTGGCAGTATATTTTATATATATACAATTCTATTCTGTTCGTTCTTTTCTCTTCTTTTCATTTCATTTAAGCTGAGAAGAACAACCCTTCCAGAGGGGGAGGTATTGTCGAATGACTATCTATCTGTGTGATAGAAGCCTAGTAGGATACCACATGTTGTTTAATTGCTTGTCAAGTACTAAAGGCTGGCCACCTTCTGTACTAACTATGCGATATAACAAGTGTTCATGATCATAGTGATCTCTCAATAAATTTTTTTACTTCTATATGAAGGACCAAGCTTTCGAAGATGGAGGCAGCTAGAATGGAAGTGGTACCAAGTATGGTGGTATTCCGATTCTAACATGTTAGTGATACTAAGGTTGACGTGGTTATTAAAAGGTTATAGAACGCTAACGAGCAAAAGTGTAACCAGTATAGTATTATGTATGGGAGATAGTAACGCTTACGAATTAGAAAAGAATGAGTATCGAGAAGTGGGAGCTGTAATGCTAGAAGCTATGATGAGAGCCGGTGTAATAGACTTGAAAGAATTTGGAAAAATCACTTAACGCGGATTGAGTTTTCTCACGATAATAGATCGTATGTCAGGTATCGAGATGTCATCTTATGAGATCTTTGAGGGAAGACAATGTCGATCCCCCTTATGTTAGGATGAAGTTGTAGAGCGCAAGATGCTCGGACCAGAAGTGGTCCAAAGGACCAAGGATATAATAGATTTAATCAGAGGACAGCTGGTAGTAGCCCAAGATGGACATAAGAAGTATGTTGATTTGACACGAAAGGACAAAGAATAGGAAGTAGGGGACCTAGTGTTTTTAAAGGTATCCCCTTGGAAACCCTTGGAAAGGATTGATGAGATTCGGAAAGAAAGGAAAGCTAAGTCCACAATTTGTCGGACCCTTGGATATACTAAAACATATTGGGAAGTTAGCATACGAGCTAGCCCTACCCTCGAACCTGTAGCAAGTTCATAATGTGTTCCACGTATCAATGTTAAGGAAGTGTAATTCGGATGCCAGATAAATAGGGGCATATGAGCGCATAGACATGCAACCCGACGTAACCTATATGGAGCAACCAGGAAGGGTTATAGAGTGAAAAGGAACAAGTGCTTAGGAGAAGGGTTATCAAACTAGGCAGAGTTTGGTGGTAGGACCACAATGTGGGAAAATTTACTCGAGAGTTAGAAAGTGCAATGCTAAGAGAGTATCCCTATTCATTTTCTATCTGATTCCGGGACGGAATCCTTTTAAGGAGGGGAGACTGTAATAACCCCAATTTTTGGAAATTTTTGAAACCCTTATGAATAGTGATTTTGCAGATTATGCTGAATAAGAAAACTTTTCACCTAAGTAATAAGATCCCGGGTATGATCCCTCAAACGATAAACGAAAATGAAATTTAAGCGAACCGTATAACAGATCAGCGGTCATTAGCCAAATAATTAAAAGCTAATCAAAGAGATTAGTGGGCATGATGTCATCAAACCAACAAGAAGAGGACAAGTGTGGAGGGGTGACATCACATGATGACATAAGCATGACATAAGGGAAGGAATTGTTGGATGATTGTGAGCCACACAATATTTACCATGGTAACAACCTAATTAACAAGCAAAACAAACACAAAAATCAAAAGCAACCAAAACAAAAACATTTTCTTCTTCCCCCACTCTTTGCTCTCGGCTTTTCAATGAAAAGTAAAGTAGAAAATTTCAAAAATCAAGCTACACACCTTCATAATTCAAGAGGTTTATTTCTTTAGCTTCCATAATTCATAACTAAGATGAGCCATAAGTTTAAGCTCAAGATTCCATGTTTAACATAGCTAATCAATTCATCAAAGTTCTTGGTGAATAGTGTTTTCAAGAAACTAACTTTGTGTTTTCTTATGTTTTCTTCAAGATCCAAGCTTAGTAAAGATAGTTAGTGGTTATTCAAGGCTTCCTAAGTGATTATCCACTCTCCAAGGAAGGTATAACCCCTCCAAACCCTAACTTTACTTTGAGTATTAGGTTTGGTTTTGTTTATTATAGTTCATGAGAGCATGATTCTTGTATGTTTAGAGTTTGGATAGAATTATAATGATTTTGGGTTATAAATCATGGTTGTTGGTTGATGAACCTTAAGTATAATTAGTAGCTCTTGTTTGAGATTGAATAAGTTGGAAAAATCATGAGGTTATGGACTGAGTAAGTAAGGTTTGGATGAAGTTTGGTGGTATTGGTGGTTATGGGTTGATTTGTGGTTGATTGTGGTTGACTGGAGTAGTTTAAAATTTGGTAATCGCGTAAACATAGCCGTCGTAATGTCCGATTTACTTTAAGACTGTTTTGTTCTTAACAATCAGGACCCGTGAACTCACTGTTAGGTTTTGACCATTGCCATGATTAGATAGTTCATGTTACGAGCTTCGTTTTGATATGTAGTTTGTTTGATTCCGATGTACGGTTTAGGAGAAACGACCGTTTTAAGTAACGGCGTTTCGCGACCGAACCATTACCCCTCGCCTTACTTTGAAACCTTGGTTAAGGACTTTAAGTGACTAATTGGGGTATGAAACAAATATGTTAAGTGGATTAGGCAGTTGGTAAGGTACTCGCGAAAGAATCACTTTAAAATTCTTAATGGTTAATTTATTAAAAATGGTTGAGCCGAGGGTACTCGAGCGACTTAAGAGAATCAGTAAGCGCAAAGCGAGCGTTAGAGTCTAATTTGGTTAAAGTATAGATTTACAACTGACTTTGGTTTAATTCCAACTTATATGTTGTTTATAGGTTACCAGACTTGCCCCAAGCCATTTATAACCTCCAGTCGCTCAGGCAAGTTTTCTACCCGTATAACTGTTGTTGTGATGTATATGTGTATATGCATGATCTTGTGATAAATGCATGTTTGTTATTAGCAAATTCTTGCGATATATTGTAGCATGTGATATGGTATATATGTATGCATATTTCGTATTCTTGATTTATATATCTGTTGGTTCAAATGCTTATTAGTTGCATAATACCTATGTTAGAGATAAGCAGTAGTTGCGTATACCCTGAGGATAGGGGACCCAAAGGTGAACCCTTTTCTAAAACCGGGAGTAGATGTTCCCGGGTATATGATATATGTTAGATATATTTGATAATGTCATGGCTAATATGTTTTATGTTTAGCTTTCAGATCTTACTTGAACAGGATAGATCAGTACTTAACTGTTGATCAGTACTTATACTGGAAGTCAGGACTTAAGGATATCAGTACTTATGTTATCAGGAGATAATCATCAGAAGATAGATATCAGAACTTAAGTGATGAAGGACGATTGGATAAGGACAGTAGCTGATTAAAGGAAAGAAGATCAAGATAAACATAAGAAGAGTTATGCATGAAGAAGGAATTTTGTAAAGAATGGAATACTTGGAAGAAAAGATATCTGATTGATGTATTTTAGGAAGCAGAATTATATTCCATATCAATTAGCGATTATCTTGTAACTGTGTAGTATATAAACACAGACATAGGGTTTACACTATAAGTGTTATCATTATTCGAGAAGATTATTTATTGTAACCCTAGCAGTTCTCGTGATATTGTTCATCACTGAGAGGTAACAGTTCCATACTGTAACAGAGTTTATTATTTCAATAAAGTTTGTTTTCTGTTACTTAAGTTCTTAAAGTTCGATTTGAGTATACTATACACTGTATTCACCCCCTCTACAGTGTGTGTGTGACCTAACAAGTGGTATCAGAGCCTATCTGTTAACACACATACAATTAATGATCCAAACACAATCATGTCGGACACAGAAACTCCAACTAAGCCTACCAAAACTGAGGAACCACCAAAGACACAAATTCAGAGTCGGTATGAGACCATCAGAGTTCCCATACTTAGACCATCTGAATATCCCATATGGAAGGTAAGGATGACCATGTTCCTGGAAGCAACAGATCCAGAATACCTTGATAGAATCAAGGAAGGCCCTCACAAACCAACCAAGCTCGCTGTTGCAGTTGCAGGTGAAGCAGCAAAGACCGTACCAAAGGAGAAGAGTGATTATACTGCTGAAGATATAGCATCAATTGCTAAGGATGCCAAGGTACGACACTTACTGCATAGTGCCATTGATAATGTAATATCAAACAGGGTAATCCACTGCAAGACTGCTAAGGAGATATGGGATGCTCTGGAAACAAGGTGTCAGGGAACGGAGACAATTAAGAAGAACAGGAAGACAATACTCACTCAAGAGTATGAACACTTTGACTCAAAGACTAATGAGTCATTGAATGATTTATATGATAGATTTGTCAAACTTTTGAATGATTTGTCATTGATTAATAAAGTGTATGATCTTGAAGATTCAAACCTTAAGTTCCTGTTAGCTCTTCCTGAATGCTGGGATTTGAAGGCAACGACAATAAGAGACAACTATAATCTTGATGAAACAACTCTTGACGAAATCTATGGTATGCTCAAGACTCATGAGCTTGAGATGGAACAAAGAAGCAAGAGGAAAGGAGGAAAGTCAAGGACAGTTGCTCTTAAGGCTGAAGAAGAATCCCCCAAAGCAGCTTCCTCAAAGAAAGACAAGGGTAAAGCTCTTTTCATAAAGTCTGATACTAAGTCATCAAGTTCTGAGAGTGATGATGACTCAGATTCTGAAAGCTTGCCTGAGACTGATGTTGATGAGGAGATGATGAAGCTGTGTGCTCTTATGGTGAAAGGAATCACAAAGATTGCATACAGGAAGTTCAGGAAGGGAAAGAAGTTTTCCAGGAAAGGCATAAGTTCTGATAAGAAGAATTTCAGAAATCTGAAGGCAGAGGAAGAAAGTCTGACAGAGGAGAATACACCAATGTTAAATGCTATAACTGTGGTGAGAAAGGCCACATATCTCCTGATTATAAGAAGGTAAAGGGTGACAAAGGCAAGGCTCTTGCCACAAAGCAAAAAAGCTGGGCAGACACCTCAGACTCTGAAAGTGAGGAAAACTATGTATTGATGGCAAATGCTGATAAAGAAAGTGCTGAGAGCAGTTCTGAAGCTGCTGAAATAAAGGTACCTCAGACTACTTATGCTTTTCATACTGATGATATTAATGAGTTGAGAAGATATCTTAAAACCATGTTTGTTAGTTATAGAGATCAAACTTTAACATGTGAAAGATTAACTTCTGAAAATCTTGCATTTAAGAAAAGAAATGATTTCTTAGAAAAAGAGTTAGTCATGTTCCATCAAACTCAGAAGGATAGAGATGATGCTTTTTATGTTAGGGATGAAGTGCTAAAAATGAATGAATCTCTAAAAACTGAGTTGGAAAAGGAAAGAGAGATTATCAGGACTTGGACTAACTCTGGCAAAACAACTCAAAATTTGCTAAGTAATGGAAACTGGAAAGAGGGCTTAGGTTATGGAGAAGATAAGAATGATAAAGGAACTGAAGAAATTAAGCCTGTTGATAAGCAAAAGCCAAAGTTAAAACATGTTAAGTTTGTAACTGTAAAGTCTGAAAATGAGAAATCAGAAGTTACAAAGGAATTAACTTCTGACAAACTAAAACAGGAAAAGACAGCTGAAGTGAACATAGGCTTAATGACAAAGAAGCAGCTTAAGCATAAGCTGAAAGATGTTAAGAATGCAAACAAGGTAAAATCACCTAGGAAAAATAGGAATGGAAAGGAAGGTGTGAATAAAAGCAATAATTATAAATCTGTTCCTGATGCTCCTAGGAAAACATGTCATAACTGTGGAAGTTCTAACCATCTGGCTTCTTTTTGCAGGAAGAATAAGAATATTAACTCCTTACCTGCAAAATCAGGAGTTAAGAGTCAGTCTGTTAGATACAAACCACAAAATCCTTGTTTTCATTGTGGTAGTTTATGGCATTCCATTTATACTTGTAAGGAATATCATAGTTTGTACTATGATTATTATCAAATAAAACCTTCTTTGAAGAAAGTTTCCATTGTTCCTTCTAGTGTAAATTTTGATTCAAAGTCTGATAGTGTAAGTTCTGATAACAAAAATGTTAACATAAACTCTGATGCTAAATCCACTGCAAATGTTAACAAACTTAATAAGGCCAAAGGATCCAAGCAAGTCTGGGTCCTTAAAACTAATAATTAGTGGTCTTTATGATTGCAGGGCAACAGGAAAAATATTCTAGTTCTGGACAGTGGATGTTCAGGACATATGACTGGAAATAAGGCCCTGCTATCAGACTTTGTGGAGAAAGCTGGCCCAAGTGTTTCTTATGGAGATGGCAACATTGGAAAAACATTGGGATATGGAAATATCAATCTTGGAAATGTCATAATTAAAGAAGTAGCTCTGGTCTCAGGACTTAAACACAACCTACTGAGTATAAGTCAAATCTGTGACAGAGGTTATCATGTTGATTTCTTTGAAGAACACTGTGAAATTGTGAGTAAATCTAAAGGCAAAGTTGTTCTGAAAGGATACAGGCGTGGTAACATTTATGAAGCTAAGCTTTCAACATGTACTGATGGTTCTGCAATCTGTCTGATGAGTAGAGCATCAATTGAAGAAAGCTGGAATTGGCATAAGAAACTCTCTCATCTAAATTTCAACAATATAAATGAACTGGTCAAGAAAAATCTTGTGAGAGGACTGCCAAAGTCAGTATTTGCTCCTGATGGTCTTTGTGATTCCTGTCAGAAGGCCAAACAAAGAAAATCTTCATTCAAGAGCAAGACTGAATCATCAATTCTTGAGCCTTATCATCTACTACATGTTGATCTATTTGGTCCAGTAAATGTCATGTCTATTGCAAAGAAGAAGTATGCGTTGGTCATAGTGGATGAGTTCACCAGATACACTTGGGTGTATTTCTTGCACACAAAAAGTGAAACTGCATCTACCTTGATTGATCATGTCAAACAGCTGGATAAAATGGTCAAAGATTCTGTGAAAATTTTAAGGAGTGATAATGGCACTGAGTTCAAGAATTTGATAATGGAAGAGTTCTGCAAAAACCATGGAATAAAGCAGGAATTTTCTGCTCCTGGAACTCCACAGTAAAATGGAGTTGTTGAAAGGAAGAATAGAACTCTCATTGAAGCTGCACGTACAATGCTTGAAGAAGCGAAGCTTCCAACCTATTTATGGGCTGAAGCTGTGCAGACTGCTTGTTTTACTCAAAATGCAACACTCATTAACAAGCATGGAAAAACACCATATGAGATGGTGAAGAAAAAGAAGCCAAATCTGAAATACTTTCATGTATTTGGATGCAAGTGTTTTGTTCTCAAGACTCATCCTGAACAGCTATCAAAGTTTGATCTAAAAGCTGATGAAGGAATCTTTGTTGGATATCCACTTTCCACAAAAGCCTTCAGAGTCTATAATTTGAGAACAAAAGTGGTCATGGAATCTATCAATGTCTCTTTTGATGACAAGAAGATTACTGGTCTTGAAGATTTCATTGACCATGATCAGCTGAGATTTGAAAATAAAGACTCAAATTCTGATACTGAAACTCCTGACAGTCTAAGTCCTGATACTGTAAACTCTGATGGATTAAACTCTGATGTTATTGAAACTGTGGTAACTACGTCAAAGGCAGATGCACCTATGCAGGGGGAGCATACTCAAGATCCTACCACAGCTCAAGATACATCAGAACATACATCTGGCTCTTCAAGTTCTGATTCGTCAAGTTCTGATAAGCCAAATTCTGATAATGCTGAAAATCTAAATACTGAAGACTCCAACTCAGAAAGCATAGTTTCCGGGGGAGCATCAGAAAATGAAAATGAAGATAGCATGGATAATGGGGGAGCATCCAGTTCTAGAGACAACCTTCCATCTGCAAGGAAGTGGACAAAATCACATACACCTAATTTGATAATTAGAAATCCTGATGCAGGTGTCAGAACTAGAATAGGTACTTCAAATGAATGTCTCTACAATTCTTTTCTCTCTCAGACTGAGCCAAAGAAAGTTGAAGAAGCTCTTCAAGATGCTGATTGGGTGCAAGCAATGCAGGAAGAGTTAAATGAATTTGAAAGAAACAAAGTCTGGACCCTAGTGCCAAGACCAAAGAATAGATCTGTTGTTGGTACAAAATGGGTATTCAGAAACAAAACTGACAGTGATGGCATAATTACAAGGAATAAGGCAAGGCTGGTGCAAAAGGATATTCTCAACAGGAAGAAATTGATTATGATGAAATATTTGCACCAGTTGCTAGGTTAGAAGCCATAAGGATATTTTTCGCTTATGCTGCTCACAAAAAGTTTACTGTCTTTCAAATGGATGTGAAAAGTGCTTTTCTCAATGGAGAATTGGAGGAGGAAGTATATGTTGAACAACCTCCAGGCTTTGTAGATTCCAAACATCCAGATTATGTCTACAGGCTTGATAAAGCACTTTATGGACTTAAGCAAGCTCCTAGAGCATGGTATGAGACTTTAGCTCAGTTTCTTCTGGAAAGTGGATTCAACAGAGGAACAATAGACAAAACACTATTCTACCTCAACCATGGAAAGGACTTACTTCTGGTCCAGATTTATGTTGATGATATCATCTTTGGATCTACAAATGACAGACTTTGCAAGAAGTTTGCCAAACTGATGCAGTCAAGATATCAGATGAGTATGATGGGGGAACTTAGCTACTTTCTGGGCCTTCAAGTCAAGCAGAATGAAGAAGGCACTTTCATTTGTCAATCTAAGTACACCAGAAACTTGCTGAAGAAATTTGGAATGCAAGATTGTTCAAGTACATCCACTCCCATGGCCACTGCAACAAAACTGGATAAGGATACTGGAAAATCAGTAAATATTACTGATTACAGAGGTATGATTGGCTCTCTACTCTATCTAACTGCTAGTAGACCTGATATCATGTATGCTACCTGTCTTTGTGCAAGATTTCAAGCAGATCCAAGAGAACCTCACTTAACAGCTGTGAAAAGAATCTTTAAGTATCTTAAAGGAACAGCTAATCTGGGATTGTGGTATCCTAGAGAATCAGACTTTAAACTAATAGGTTACTCAAATGCATATTTTGCAGGCTACAAAATTGACAGGAAAAGCACAAGTGGAAGCTGCCAATTTTTGGAGGCAGATTGGTTTCTTGGTTCAGCAAGAAATAAAAGTCAATTTCCACATCAACTGCAGAAGCAGAGTATATTGCTGCAGGAAGCTGTTGTGCACAGATTCTTTGGATGAAGAATCAATTACTGGATTATGGGTTAACATATTTCAAAATCCCTATTTACTGTGATAATCAAAGTGCTATTGCTATGAAAGGTAATCCAGTTCAACACTCTATGACAAAGCACATCAGCATCATGTACCACTTCATCAGGGAACATGTGGATGAAGGTACAGTGGGATTGCATTTTGTTCCCACAGATCAACAACTAGCAGATATCTTCACAAAACCACTATGTGAAGCTACTTTTACAAGATTGGTAAATGAACTTGGAATGATTTCAGGTTCTTTCTCTAAATCTGCTTAGTCTTGTTCTGTGTTTATCAGACTTTATGCTCAGTATTTACAGAATTAATCTCATTGTATATTCTGTGCTTAATTGATAAATGTTTTTAAGTACTGACTGTTGTCTGATATATGTTTCTAAACTCTGATAAGTGATATGTCTGTTTAAGTAATTATTCAATCCTATGAGAATAACTGTGCTAGATACTGACCTAGTAGTCTTCAATAAACAAATGATTCCATGTAAGAAGTAATTATTTCAGTGGAAATCTTATGACACTAGCAAATTCTGATAATTGAGCTTAGTTGAGTTTACTTTGTATATCTTATTACTAAGTCACAAATTAGAATAATGCTACTCATCTGTTAAATTCTGATACTAGTAAAACTGTTGAATGTACTAAGTGCTGATAAACCTCACTCATCAAAAGAAAAAGCAAAAAGATCAAAGAATAAAATCAGGTACTCCTTTGAGATCTAGAGTAAAAATGTGGAATGGACCCAAGTGCATTGCTGGTATTAAGTAAATATGCATTAGAAAAGCAAAATATTTTCTTGGTGACTTTTCACACTCTATGATTACTGGAGAAATACTCTGATAATAGCATAAATTCTGATAAGCAGTCGTGACTCACTTACACTGAGAAGCCATTGTAAAATAGAATTTCAAAAGATGCATAAAATTAGCACAAAATAGTTGAGGTGGACTCAAGCATGAACTCATTCATCAGTAGGTTTCAGGACAATGACAGCTCTTTAGCAAAATTTTAATTATGCCTTATTTCTAAGATGTCCTGAAGTGAATCAGACTTTACTCTTTGTCTGTTATACACACACTAATCACTCTATATGAATGATGAAAATTACTGTGGTGGTCTATGTTATTTTAGATAAACAGTCACTGTGTCACTTTGCACAAATTCTGAGGACAAGTTCTAGTTACACGTTCTGATGATTAAGTTCTGAAGTCTATAACTCAGAACTTGTATGAGGATGTACTAAGATGGGCATTCCTTTTTCGAGTTAAGAAATTATGTTCTGATGACTGTTAAGTTCTGGTACAGGTCTAAGTTCTGATTTCTCAGTCTAATCCTTTACTTGGCTTATCTGTGAATAAAATTTGGTAACAGTCTCAGTTCGAACTAGAATATGTTGAAGTGGAAGATTAATAGTCACTATGATTAGGATTAATGGTATTCGTACTTGAACAGTCCACTGTTTCTTGTTTTTTGTGCGTTTTAAACCATGATTCCTCTTTCCAATGAATGTTATTCTTTTTCAAAGTCTAGGGAGACGAGGTAGAATTAATTCTACCTGTCAGCATTCAATTTCTTTGCGTCTCCTGGCATTCTCTTGCCTATATAAGCACCCACTTCACATCATCCTTCACATCACACTTTTATCACAAACTCACTCTCGTTTTTTCATTAATCATCACAAATGGCTGCATTTGGCTGGTTCTACAATTATGGTGATGAGACTGTGCATGTCTTTTTGAATGGAATTCCAACTCTATACCCTATAACCAACATTCCTCACAATCTCTGGATTCAATTTCCAGAGGTTATCAAACGTGATCTGGTGGCCGTTCGAAGAGAACTTCATCTTCATCGTCTCCGCCAGCAAGAGCGAATCATCCGACTCGCCATTCTGTTTGTCGAGAGTAGGAAGAAGAAGATGACTTAATCTCGTCTTCTTCCTGTTTTTCTTCATCATCAGCTTTGTCAGGCTTCTTAGCTAGGACTAAGGCTGTTGATGTTAGGTTTAGAAGCTTAGGGAAAATCTTGTATAAGTATTGATGTAATTTCCATTTCATGAATGTATTGTCTTGATATATTAATGAAAGTTGTTTTTACTTCAAGATTTTGTCTCTGAGTTATTTTATCTTGTGTTGATAAATCCTGATTGATATTCTGATGACCATATAAATTTTGTTTTATATTAAGTTCTGATTCGTTTTCAGCACTTACTTATCTAATTTATCTTGGTCATTTTTATGTGATTTATTTTCAGAATATGAATGATGCAGTAAAAAAAATAATTCAATCAGTGATAACGGTTTAAATTTTGAATTAAACTGTTTCTCTTGATAAATGGAACGGGTTTTTTTTTCCTTGAAACTAGGCAAATGGGTAAGTAATGATTCCAGTTTTCTCGAGCCCAGTAACTGTCCGTCATTACTGCATGTCTGACAGGTGTCCAACGGTAACATTTTTGTTCAGAGTATAAGTACAACAGAGAGAAGATTTCTTTAATCTTTTATTTTCTTCATATTTTATCTCTCCCCTTACTTTTACTCTCTTTCTCTTTATTTCTCACGTTGGTTTTTCATACAGACATTATATCAAACACCTAACAGGCATACTTGAATCTCAATTTTTTCACATGGCACCAAAGGATTTAATCATTGATGGAGCTAAGTTTGTCCCCAACAACTATGCTGCAGTTCTTGATCACACTGAAGCTCCATCTGAATTGCACTTTGTGCAAGATCTTCTTGCCCATAGTGAGGTTGGGTATGCATTAACACAGCCTGAATTCTTTTCAAGCCAACAAGTTCTGAGGTTTTGGAGGACTGGACTTTTTGATGATGGTGGTAAACGTGGAACTCCCAGTATTATCTTCCAAGTGGGTGATTCATCCTTTGTAGTCACTCCTGGTACAGTACGCAGGGCTTTACATCTTCCAGAAGATTGTACTTTCTCAATTCCAGAGGACTCAGCACTTCGGGAGTTAATGGCTGAATTGGGATATGACAAGAGTCTGACGAAACTTGGACAGTTGAAATGGGCTAATATCATAAGAGAAGGAGTTTCTTCTTTGTGATTGCATCACCAAAGCTTTTGGGAACAAATGTTCGAATTTTGATGTTATCCCCATTCTGAGTCAGCACATAGGGTACGCTATTATTCATCAAACTCATTTTGATTTTGCAACTAGAATAATTGGTTTTATTGGGATAGGATGACAGAGGCTAGAGATATTGTTGATTTTGCTAGATTCTGTCAACTTATTACACTTATTGTACTGATGAACCTCAATTTAGTCAGTTCCTCAACCCCAACTTTTTAGAGTGCAAAACGATACTTACTGATCTGGTAAATGCTGATACTAAGAAAATAGTGGTTAGCCCCATTACAGATTCTCAGTCTGTTAAAACAGATCCTAGTAAATGCTGATCCTGATACTTATAGATTTTTTTTTACTCTGATGTCCAACCAACCACAAACACCCAACAATCATCATCCTCAGCACCTACCACTCATTCTACTCAACCTACCCTCAGAACATATCTCAAATCCCATCTCTCCACTTCACAGACTGCTCAACCTTCATCTTCAGCACCTACTGTGAAGCCTTCATCTTCCAAGCCAAAGAGGCCAAAGAATGTTCCTCAAACATCTCAAAAGAGAAGGAGGATGCATTGAGAGATGAACTCTGATTCTGAGGAACAGGTTTCTTCTAGAGAACCTGTTGTTTCTGAAGCTGAGAAAGAGATTTCTCAGAAGGATTCTGAAATTGGGGTTATAGGCTTCTCAAGAGGCTTAGGACGAATGACAGTTCCTGAAACTCCAAGGAATCTAAATCAACAAAGAAGTACAAGAACCAGAGGGCAAAAAAGGCAGTTTCAGATGATAAAGAGGAAGCAGCTAAGGAAGGGGATCAGGAATCTCTGATCTCACAAGACAAGGAATTTGCTCCAGTCACTTCTTCTCCATCAACTCCATCTCAGGAAGCTGTATCTGACAAGGCTAACTCACCATCTGTGTCTCTTGTTGATCCAGGCACAAGTGCTGATATTGATGTTCAACACTTGGTTGTGTCTGAAGTATTTCTCTTAGAAGCTCCAACAGCAATAATCCTTCCACAACACCTGTTACTGATGCTGTTCAAACTCCAGAGTTATCAACAACACCTTCTCTGCATCAAGATGCTGATGATCAGACTTTAGGTGAGCATCAGGATATGGCTGTTGATCAGAACTTAGTATCAGATCAGCAATTAGAGGATGCTGAAGCCTCCATTGCTACTCACACTGTTGTCTTATCAGAAGATACTGATTCTTTAAGTTCTGATGCTGCAAATGCTGGAGATACTGGTGATGCTGCTCCAACTGTAGATGCTGATGAAGCAGGTCCTTCAGGACATACTCCTCAACAGACTCTTCCTAAGTCTGAACTGGTAAAGAAGTTTGTTACCGGGGAGCACCAGTACCTTGGAGTGAAACTCCTGCAGGTCAGGAGTGGACTAAGGAATGGAACTCAGTTTCATGTGTTCCAACTGCAACATCTTGCTGAGCACTTGACTAAAGCTGATGAAATGTTAAATTCTGATGATTTAAAACCCAGCTTAGAGTCACTGCATTGAGTACTAAACATCTACAAGGTCTTCATTCAACTACTCATGCAGAGCTACACAAGATTCAGGAGAACTTTATCAAACAGAACAAGTTTGGAAAATTGATAAGAAAAAGTTCTTTCAACCTACCATTGACAGGATTGCTTATATTGAGAAACTCAGAAACAACAAGCTCAGATTGATGAAATTCTGACAAATCAAGCTTCTCAGCAATCGCAACTTACTGAAATCCAATCCTCAGTGGAATTACTTATCTCTCTTTTACTACCTGCTGATGCCAAAAAGGGGGAGAAGGTAATTAAGTCCAAATGCAAAACTAACAAGACACTGCAAGGAAAGGATGATGGAAATGATGATCAAGGATACTCTGGAATGGGTAGCGGTCATAGTCAAGGTAGAAGGTTTACATCAAGACAAGCTAGTCACAGGACAAGTTCTGATACTGGGAAAAGAATAAGTTCTGCTGCTGGTAAAAGGATAAGTTCTGATGAACTTCTAGATCTTGATGAGGAAATGTCAAGACAGTTATTTCTTCAAGAAAATCCAGGAATGGACTTGGAAAGTTTAAAGGAAGAAGAAGCCAGACTTAAATCAGAGAAAGTCACATCTAAATCTGAAGCTTCTGGTAAAAAGTCACTTCCAAAACTCAAAGGCATTGTGATCAAAGAAAGGACACATACTGAAGCAACATTGGCTAGATCACAACCACAGATAGATCCAAGATCCAAGGGTAAAGAAAAGGTTGGTGAACCTATCAAGGTTTATGTACCTCCTGAGGAAGAAGAAATTACTGATGAAAAGGATGATCTTGCTCTGACTTCAAGAAAAGTTCAAAACAACCTCTGACATGGCTCAAGTTGTTCAGAGTCAAGAAATTGTAAGTTCTGATATTCAGAAGAAGCAAGTAACCTCTGACAGAGCTCAAGTTAACTTGATATCAGAAAATAGATCAAAGACACTCCTACCAGGATTCACTAAAGCAAAACAGACTCAATCTTTGAAGACTACTGCAAGTGGTTTTGAAGCAAGAGTAGTTACTGGAAAGGAAGCTAGAGATAAAACTGGATTGGGAAGTGCTGATGAAAGAAGAGTACACAACACTACCAATGATCCAACTTCCTTGAGTGAACCAGGTATTGGAGCAACTCCTGAGAGATTGAATCAACTGGAATCTGTACAGATGGTTTACCATACCTACTTGAAAGAATACATCATGTTGTATTTCATGACAGATGGTAGGGTTTATCATATAAGACAAAATGCCATTCCATTGAAGTATTTTGAAGAATTGGAGCATGTACTTTTCTTACTTCAAGTGGATGACAGAATAACAGGACTGCTGCAAACTACTTAAAAGAACAGATTCAGAGACAGAAAAGGCTTTATTCTGTTAAGTCTGACAGCATATATGTTCCAAAGTACAGAGATCACAATGGTGATATTGTTGATATGAAGCCTAATACTGCACAGATCAGAACATATCTTGGTATTAAGGGACTTGAATTCAAGTCTGCTTATGTCATAAGACTAGATCAGGAGTTGAGAAAAGCAAAGATCAATGATCTCAGAGCTGCAATCTTTCAAACTGGTGAAGATACTGCAGAGCTTAAAGATGTCAAAAGGAGAATGATTGATGAACTCAGATATGCTGAGAAATGTTTGTTGAAGAACTATCTCAGAACAACTCCTGACATCAGAGAGATCAGAAAATGATGAAGCCAAGTCGAAGATCTACAACTGCTTAAATTCTGATATTTATACAGACTGAAGTTGTTATCAGAAGTTGAAATTGGTAAAAGCTTTAAGGACTGTAAGTTGTAGTTATCTAGTCTAATTCTCATGCATTTGTACTTAATGTTTTTGACATCATCAAATATCTGTTAAACTTGTATATTATGTTAATTTACAAGTTGGGGGAGATTGTTAGATATATTTGATAATGTCATGGCTAATATGTTTTATGTTTAGCTTTCAGATCTTACTTGAACAGGATAAATCAGTACTTAACTGTTGATCAGTACTTATACTGGAAGTCAGGACTTAAGGATATCAGTACTTATGTTATCAGGAGATAATCATCAGAAGATAGATATCAGAACTTAAGTGCTGAAGGACAATCAGATAAGGACAGTAGCTGATTAAAGGAAAGAAGATCAAGATAAACATAAGAAGAGATATGCATGAAGAAGGAATTCGTAAAGAATGGAATACTTGGAAGAAAAGATATCTGATTGATTATTTTAGGAAGCAGAATTATATTCCATATCAATTAGCGATTATCTTGTAACTGTGTAGTATATAAACACAGACATAGGGTTTACACTATAAGTGTTATCATTATTGAGAAGATTATTCATTGTAACCCTAGCAGCTCTCGTGATATTTGTTCATCACTGAGAGGTAACAGTTCCATACTGTAACAGAGTTTATTGTTTCAATAAAGTTTGTTTTCTGTTACTTAAGTTCTTAAAGTTCGATTTGAGTGTACTATACACTGTATTCACCCCCTCTACAGTGTGTGTGTGACCTAACATATATATATATTTATATATATATATTGATATAGTTTTCAAAACTATTAATCGAATAAGGTTTATTCGATAACTTTATTTATTAATGAATATTACTTGAATTCTTTCGAGGACTTATGACTCAGTTTATATTATTTAATGAATATTATTTCGAATATTCATTCGGGGATTATGACTCCGTTTATTTTATTAGTGAATATTATTTCGAATAATTCGGGGGCTTATGACTCCGTTTATTTATTAATGAATATTATTTTGAATATTCATTCGGGGGCTTATAACTCCGTTTATTTTATTAATGAATATTATTTTAAATATTCATTCGAGGGCTTATGACCCCGTTTATTTTATAATAAATATTATTTGAATATTCATTCGAGGGCTTATGACCCCGTTTATTTTATTAATGAATATTATTTTGAATATTCATTTGAGGACTTATGACTCCGATTATTTACTAAGTAATATTCTTTATTTTATTAAAGAATAATGTTTCGATAATCAAACTTATTTTTGATTATTCAAATAAAGATAGTACTTTCGTATAAGTATATCTTTGGTTATTTAATACCCATTTCAAGTATGAGTTTAACACTTCTACTTCGATTATTTTATAGAGATTATCCTTTTTGGGAATATTATTATTTAAATAATAATATTCAGATATTTTCTAATATTGGGACTGATTTATTTTAATAAATCAGCAGTACTCCAAACATTCTTAAAAATGTTTTCGAGTCTTCAAAATGACTTTTAAAGTTTAGAGCGGATCCCAAAACTCGTTTTCAAATTTAAGATCTTTCTTTTGAAGGGGACTTGAATACTCGTTCAAAAATCTAAAGGATCCGGCTCTGTGGTGTATTTTATATTCGCAACGAGGTTGCTGTTTTGATAAATGAATTGATTACTTACCCAAGTTCGGGAAGTAAGTCCATCTATTTGAGTCGGCATAAGCAACATGGGCTCAGTGGGCGTCCATGAAAGTGTAAGTGGCTCAGTGGGAGTCCATCAAATGCGTAAGTGGCTGAGTGGCAGTCCAGCATAAGGTCCTATTGTGACCAGTGGTGATGACCAGTGGGGAATTCGTCCGTCTACTAGTAGAAAAGGTTACTTATTGGTATCTTTGACTGATCAGCAAGATATCAGGTTTATGCCAAGGTTTTCTCCTTTCCAAATTCATTGGATATTGCAACTCTGTTTATAATTTTCATAACAGAGGTTTTCAAGGAGTGTATGAAATGTATATATAGGTGTATATATATATCGGGACTTAATGAAGTATCTCGTAACTTCATTATTTATAATAATATTCAAAGATTGAATCTATTCAAATCTTGTCTTGTAGTCTCATCTATGTGATGAACTTTTGAAACTAATTATAACTTGAACGGTGGTAGTTCAAGTAGTATTCGGAAAAAGATAAGTATATGGAGTATCTTGTAACTTCATCTTTTAAACTTATATCTAGTAAATGATTATCTTATGCATGACAAAGATTTTCAGAAAAACGTTGAGACAAGGTTAGATATATGAGATCACCTTGCAACGATATTTTTATACAGTTATAAACTGGAACTCTGTGTATATTAGGCATGGAAGAGGACTTCCAAGATTTTGAAAAGTATATATACATATACTGAATATTTTGCGACTTGGTCGCGTTAAGATATCAACTTTGTTCATTTCTTCTGGACCAAGACTTCATGAGTACTATGAGAATGCTCATATATTGTTAATCATTATACATATTATTTTGGTGGGCTTGTTGCTCACCCTTGTTTCTTCTTTCATCACACAAATCAGATAGACAAGATGAACAGGACCAAGCTCCCATTCGCGAGCGGATAGGAAACATTCCGCAGTTTCCTATAGGCGTTGATGTCACTGTAGCCGAGGTAGGAACTACCAATAGGCTAGGCTTTAACTTTTGATGTACCAGATTATGTATTTATGAATTGTAATAATGGCAAAGAAATGTAAATTTATTCAGAAACCCTTTTGAGGTGTAATGGCTTATAATTGTGGAATAAAATGACTTGTGTTATTTTTTTGGGTATTCATCTCTGAGACTATAACTTGCGGTGTGTGTTTATTGTGGGGTCACAGTACAGAGTAGTTGATTATTTATTAAGATTGGGTGTTATTAAGGGAAATGCAACTCGTGACAACCCGGATCCCGACCCCGGATTTGGGGGTGTTACAGATTGGTACATACTATGCTTGCCCTTCAGGAGGGATGTCTATTCTCATAGGCATTTGTGTGGTGACACTATAACTAGTATGTAGGTGCTTATTAAGGAATAAGTTCACTGAACATGACTCGATAAGTTGACAACCTAATGGAGATTACTCACGTGTCAATAGTTATTCACTGAGTGATAGTTGTACAAGTGTCCTTAGACTTGAGATCGTTAAAGTTATCTTGTATATAATGAACTGTGCTTTGGTTTAGTCCTTAGTCTCAAGGACATCCATTAGGTCTATTCTGGGCATAGGAATTGTGTATAGAGATAGTTAACATCAATAGAGGATACCCTTCCAGTATAGGAAGAGAATATCATATATTATTAGTATACGAGTTCTGGAATATCTGGCCAGAGTGTATGAAATAGAAAGGAGTTTCTAATTTGCATTAATATGAACTTTGCATTGTGAATAAGAAATCATATGATTAAATTTGATAGGCCTGACACGAGATCCATGCCTTGTATTTAATCGAGATATTGTAAGGGTAGAAGGAATTCATTGTACGGTAACTAGTCACTGACAGGTTCTTGGTATTCAAGCAGTGAATTCATATATCCAGATAGTCGTGATATGTTGAGAAGCATCACTCATGATGTAGAATAAATATAATTAATCAGTTAATTATATTTAGTGAATTTTAGTATTCATGTAAATAATTAATAAAAGTTTTATTATTTTATTTATACTACCGGTATATACTGGACCTACAGGGTCACACCATAAAAGAATATTTTCTTTGATGAAATAATGAGAGAGAGAATTATTTTCTAAATAGTTTAGAAAAAGAAAAATGATTAAATAGTTTAATTATTATTAAAGCATTTTATAAAGATAAAATGTGGGTATAATATATATATATATTATAAAAAACCCTAGGAGAGCCTTATAATAAAATGAGATGGCTCATTCTATAGGTATACTTGCTTTTTGTGAAAATCTAAGAAGAAGCTAGCCTCTATCTTCTTCCTCTCTCTCTCCCAAAACTCCATTTTTATAAAAGCTGGTTTTATAAAAAGCTTCATCGAAGAGGATTATTCTTGGTGGATACTGGTAGAGTGCTTCACACACTGAGAAACAACTGCTAGCAACCATTTTATAAAGCTTCGATTTTTTAAGGTATGGTTACGATTCCTCCGCTCCTTTTTTTATTTATACGTTTTCTATATGTGCGATACATGGTTTTTACGGAATAATTATTATATCACGCTTCCGCTCATCCATAAATTCCATCACTACCAATGCTACATCTTCAATGACAATATTTTCAGAAATCAATTAGCCATATCACATTGTAAAAACCTTTATTGTTGTCTCCAAAAGTTACTAATGGGCCACCCTTCACCTCAAACTGTGATAGCAGGGCCATATCACCTTTCATATGTCTTAAGCATCCACAGTCTATGATCACATAAGCAACAATTGTTTAAGGTGTGTTTAGCAACCCAAGCAGTGTTGGGTACTATCTTCTTGTTACAGAGTGAGCAGAATCAGAATGATTTGTTTCAAATAAGATATAATGCATAGACTGTTGTGCATTTTTCCTTTTTTTGTAGATCCAATTTTTACTTCTTTGAGTTCTACTCTCAGCTTGTGGAAATTTTCATTACTTTCAAGTTGCATGGGATGCAATCAAAACTTGTCACAGAATGAGTAGGGATCATTTGCATTTGCTTCATTATACTTGCATGCTCCTTCTACTGGCTTGATAACAACCTTTTTACAAAGGTGAGTTAGATCATTCACCGAGCCACAATTTTGACATTGTTTCCTGGAGCATCTGCAACATAAGCAAAATTGTTTCTTTTGTTTATCCCAATTTTTCCATTTATTATTCTTTTTCTTTCTTGCATCTTCAGTTTTCATCTCCTTAACAGGTGTCTTGAAATCTTGGTTGGCCATGGGCTTCTGTTTAGTTTTGGAATATGGAGTGTTTCTACATTTTTCTTTCATTGTCATCATCAACAATTCTTGCTTTATGATCAACTCTTCTTCACTGAAATCTACCTAACACTTTGAACATAGGTGAGCTAACCTTTTTCAGCATAGCTGGAACATCTTCATTCTATTGCTTTTCCTTTGCCACCTATATTTTTGCTTGTTTGTTCAAAGCATCATAATCAAGACCAATGGCTATATTAGCACATGGCTTGTTCTTCTCATGGTACTGCCAACCAACTCATAGGCATCCTGAAAGATTTCAACTTAACTCATTCTTTTCAATTTTCTCTTAATACAGCTTCAATCTTATTGGCCATTGTTAGTCCCTTAAAATTGAACCTTTTTTGAAATAAAAATGTTCAACCGATTATAGATATATGTTTTGATTAGCCAATGCGGATGTAAACTTAATTGAATCAAAACATAAGTAATTAAAACAAGAGTCTTTAAAAACTTCTGGTGGATTTAAACAATTCCACCAGAGATATAGATAATATATCGAGAGGACTCTGTGTGCAAAAATGCTCACAGCTGCTTACAATGGAATACTGAGAATACAGGAAATGCTAATGATTCTGCTACAAAGATTTCTCTATTTT